>NC_056729.1:1081982306-1082019806 GCF_019279795.1 Protopterus annectens
CAGAATAGATGAGCGTTGACCCATCTGCATGTTGTAGCAGCATGGCATAATTAGATGCTATTTGAAGGTCATTGATGAAAATTTTGAAATGCAAAGATGCTACGGTCATCCCTGTGTATCCCTGTTGCAAGTGAAAGAAAGACAGAGAACTTGAACTCCCACTGCAATGCTTGGTGTCTGTTAGAAAGATAGCTACTGAACCAATGTAGATCTGATTTTGATATGCATATGAGATTTAGTTTTTGAAGGATTATGTTGTGTAAGACAGCTCTGAATGCTTTTGTGAGATCTAAGAAGAGATTAGAAAGTATTTTACCATTGTTTCTTTTGAGACTGACAGTATTTAAGAAACCCAGACATGTGGTTGCAGTGCTGTGATTGGGTCTGAAGTTGTGCTGTGTATTGAAGATAATGTCTTTCTTTAGGTGAAAGTGTAGCCAATGGTTATGAGCCAATTTCTCAAAGATTTTTGAGAGTGATGGAACAATGGCAATTTAGCAATAGTTGATCCTTCAGATTTATCCATTTTAAGTTGTGGAAGAATGGAAGATTGTTTCCATATGGCCAGAACATACTGTTCCAGGACTGAGCATTAGAGTAGAATGGAATCTGGGTAGGCAATGGATTCTGCCTAAATCTTAAGCTACCCTGCTTAAAGTTTTTCTGCAGACAGAGATGTGGTTTTTCATTTCTGGTGCTATTTTTTATTGCATCAATGGGATTGACTCTAGGTTAAAACTGGCATTAGGATGAGTAGTTTGCAAGATGTTTATTATTTGATGTCATTATTATTTGTGAAATTGGTGGTGGTATGGATAAAGTGAGTACTGAAGTTAGTGACAATAGTTTCAGAAGGGATTCTAGGGGAAGAATTTGGTTATTAAGCCCTACATGGGTGAAGCAATGTGTCCATTAATTTCTTTAAGAATTTTGGGTTGTTTGGACTTGCATTTTGCAGCATAAGGAAGTATTTTTTTTTGTTTTCAGTTTCTTTATTTTTAGTAAAACTTCAAAGATTTCAAAGCTGTTTGAAGGCTTGCTGCTTCTGCTGTGTTTTATTTTCGAACTGTCTTCACCATGTTTTATATCTATTACATCAGTTCTTTGGTTGTATGTTTAAGTCATAGGGCGGGATTTACTTCCACGTATTTTCTTTTTACAAGAGCCATTTAGTTTAGAATAATAAGAACTGTTTGGTTAAATTGTCCTATTGTTTCATCAAATGGAAGATATTTAAGGGGCATTCGAAATTACATAAGGTAAGGCAGCTAGAAAAGTATATTTCTCAAATTTTATTGCATTGTGTACATAGTTAAAGGGGTGCTGGTTTAGGATGGATAAGAGGTGCACATTGGCAAAGGTAAGAGGTGACCACTAATGGTGCCAAGAAGAGTTTCAGCTGGTGTAACTTTAGTGGGATCAGATGTTAGTATCCAGTCTAAACTGGTTGTCTTAATATTAATTTTGATAATGGGATTGGCTTAAGCACTCCATAGGTTTATGGAGTGCTGAGCCATAGCTGTAATGTTTGAGTTCCAGATTATTTTGAAATCTTGCATGTTTATAGTTTCTTAGGGATATTTTTTGCTTATCCAGGAGAATACCATGGAGGAAAGTATATGGAAATGAGGTAGATGTTTTCATGTGCATTTATTTTAAGGGAGCTGATTAGCAGTTCAGCTTTATTAAATTGAAGGAAGGCTGTGAGTATGGGATTGATTGCAGTGATTTAGATAAAAGTAAGATAATCTCTCTTCTTTTTTTGCCCTTTTGATCATTTCATAGTATGTTGTAGCTAACAGATAGTATTTATTCATCTTTTATTGATGCTTTTAGCCAGGTCTCAGATAATGAGAGTAGATTGATGTCTTGAAAACCCATGCATGAAGGTCTGTTACTTTATTGCATGCACTTCTTGTGTTGATATTAATAAGCTTTGGTGTGGCTGTTTTACAATTATTGTTCAAGATTTTTCTGCTATGGTTAATATGTAAAAAGATGAAGTGTTGATTAGTATCTGGTTAATAGGTATAAGGTGATTATGTGACTTATTGAGTTATATAAATCTGCAGGGTTGGATGACTGTCCAATTATAGAGATAAGTGAAAACTGTAACTGTTTTTGTTCAGGTGTCAGGATGATATGTAAGAATGGGTGGATTTAATAGGATTCATAGGTTCATAGGTTTATAGGTATATAATAGGCTAATGACCACATATGCCTTTATAGGCCTAGCTGTCCAGCCTAACCCAATTGTGACTCTATGTATCACAGGCATTTATTAGGAGGTGGTATGTTATTTATGAAGATTCTAAAGGTTATGTGGGGGTTAAGGTCAAGGTGCAGGCTGGAGTGATAAGTTATGAATAAGAGTAATAGTACAGTTATTATAAGTGTTTAACTTTGGATGACTGTAATATGGTTTTATTTAGTAATATATATATATAAGCAATTAAGGTGGGCGTGATTGTTGTGGTGTAGGATTAGTGTATTATGATGTTTGCTGTGAAGAATTTATCTTGAGCAATTGTTTTGAATGTGTACTGGTGGTATTGATTTGGAGTGAATTATATACTGGGTTGAGGTAGGTACAATAATTTGAAAAAGGATACAAGAAGGGGGAGCAGAAAATGAAAATTGTAGAGGATAGGTAAGGAGTCTAACTAGTAAGAAATTAGTACTGAGATGGGTCAGTAAATTGATTCTGTGTTGGTGTGTAATGTGTCACTGGGAGGGTGGGAGAAATGGAGATGTTAGGGGAGGAGTCAGTGGGTAGAAGTTAGTTAGTGAGGAGTTAGTATTGGGAATGGAGCAGTAAATTGAGTCTTGTGTTGTTATGTAATGCATGAGTCGTAGGAGTGCTAAGATGTCTGCATGTGATTGGTTCTAGAGTGATGATGGCAGCAGTGCTAGGGTGAGTGGATGTGATTGGTGCTAGAGTGCTGAGGAGGGCTATGTTTAAGCTAAATGTAGAGCAGATACATTTGGGGACAGGGTAGGAGGGTTCTACCCTTACAAGTTTATAGGTGTATACTAGATGAATGACCATTATGGCCCTTATAAACTTAGCTACACGGCCAAATGTGATGCACTAATTTGATTTATATAGAGGTAATTTATTGACTGCTTCTGTCCATCAGACATAAATATGAAAGACAAACAGAGTCACATAGTGTTACTCAGGAATTGCAGGATAAAACATTGAACCAGTAAATTCAAATAAAACCAAGTGGTACACATTTATAAAAAAACAGAGAAATCATAAGAAAGAATGGTTAAATGCTTTCGCCCCTCTACCCTGTGACATCATCATAATCATTACATCCACTTAATACAACACTTATTATTTATTTAAAACAATCATGTGGCCCTTTTAAAAACATTAAAGAAACATCACTGAAAGCCTACTTAGCAGGGCTTGAAAACAGTACAAATTAATACATTTAAAACACAAGAATTTAAAACCTGATCATTGCTATAAATATTTTTTAATAGATAATTTTTGCCATGCTGTTGTTATTAAAAAAATTATAAATTAGCTGCTCTAAATTTCAAAATTGGTGCAATAGAAGTATGCTCATTCCATCCAGGTTTAATTGTGGTATTTAATCTGATTTTCCAAATCAGCTATCTTTTACACTCATGAACAATCTCAGGTATACCAAATAGGAATTTTGTCTAAGATGTGCAACTGAGTATATGTATATACAAAGAATTATTAATGTTTTTTCTTAACAATTGCATGAGTATGTTCATAGATCCTTCTACAAAATTGCCTTTCAGTTTTTCCTACATATGTAACTAGATATATTACACCTTTGGAAGCACAATTTCCATCTCCCGGTACAATCTTGGAAGTTGGTAATCCTACAAAATTTTGGTCTGTTCTAAAATAAAACTGCACTGGTTACATGCATCGCATCACTCAGTGTCCTTCCTTTAGACTTAGAAATATCTATTGTAGGATGTTCCAAAAGATTTTTTAGAGTCCTTCCAGTTTTTAACACAAATTTAGGGGATTCCCCCAAGGATGTAAGACTCTGAATAGTTCCCTTAAACATACTCCAGTTTTTGCCTAAAATGTTCTTAATTTACTTAGAGTTTTTGCCAAAAGGACTAGCCATAGAGTTAGAAAAAACAAGCTATTATTGTTATTCTGTAGTGTAAGTTGGCTGTCTAGAGTATCTGTTCCCAGTAATGGTTCATATTTTCTACCCCATCCATATAGTATTTCTTCATTGACTTTTATGCAAGAAGTCTAGTGGGTATCCCTTTCATGAAACACTGTAATCAAAATATTCACTTCTGACCTAAAGTTCAATATGTCTGAACACATTCTGGCCACTCTATCAAGTTGCTCCTTAAAAATATTTTCTTTGTGCACCATGGGTGACAACTGTTGTAGTCTAAATAACTCTTAGAAAGTGTAGGTTTTCTGAATATTTTCAACTCAAAACATCAATTTCCTAAATCCTTAAATATCATCATATCTAAATAGTCAATTTTGTCTATAGAATGTACATGTGTAACCTAAGAAAATGGGTAGCTGTATTGATGTAAAGTAAAAATTCTTCTTTAACTGTCCCTTGATCTTTCCAAAGTATAAATATATCATGCAAATAGTGAAGGCATGTATACCAATAGTTCTTAAACCCAGAATTTAGAACATAGGTCTTTTCCCAGCTATACATAACTGGATTGGTGTAAACAGGAGCACAAATTTCACCCATGGCAATCCCCATTACCTGTCGAAAAAAAAATCCCTTTCAAAGGAGGTAAAATTAATATGTAAAATGATTTCCATTACTTCGATTATAAAGTTAGTCAGTTCTCAGTGTATGCTTCCCAAAATACAGTCTACTTGCAATGCAAAATCTAAGAAGGGCATATATACTTAACTACTTTAAAATATGCATCTTAAATGTCAACAAATACTAAAAATCTAGGCAGAGATCCAACTCTATTCTTGACTAAAGCTCATTCACAATACAAACATTTAACTATGCTAGTCAATAATGTACCTCTCAACTGTACAGATTTTCGCAGAATGTCCAGATTTTTGCCTCATATTTTTGGCCTGTTTTCCATAAAATTGTGGTTTCCTGGCAAATCATAAGCAAGTCATTTAGAATTACAGTCAGAAAATAATGACATTTATGTTTCAGATTTCATACTCTTCAGAAAATTCATGCTAATGCAAAACATGCTATGCTAGCAACTTTCTAAGTTTGTAAGAGCAATATTTAAAAGTTGTCCCTGTTTTGGGGCGTTTGTCCCCCCATTATTTATAGCTTTGTCCAGATTTCTTGCCCTAAGGGGTTGAGAGTATGGTCAGTAATGGTGTTATTCATAAAGTTTATATCTGTTACTACAACTGAATCTTAGAGTAGAAACCAGTAGAAACATGTTACTATTTGCTGGAGACTAAGAGTAGCAAAACAACATGTAACCAAATATTAACACTCCAGAAACTTATTTCCAATTATTCTGAGTGCAGGGTCCAGAATGCAGTAACAGTTTTTGTTAGAAAAATATACAAAATGCATTTTACCTCATTAAACTGAACCCTGGCTAGTGGTACCTGAAAAGGTGTCCTTCTTGTGGCTGAAAGAAGAATTGACTTTCAAGGAAGTTTTGCTAATTTTAGCAACTGCAGGCTTAAAAAAATTATAACCTGATGAAATATCCTTGCTAGCAATGGTTTCTTTTCCCTCCACTAGAATATAGTACAGGTAAATACAGTAGTATGGACCTACCACCATAGTGATACCATCTCTGCTAGTTTCATCACTTGGCCTTTATTCTCCGTTCTTTCGCTGTAGACATTTTGGCAATTTCTACTTCACTTATTCACACCAGCAATAATGTATCACAAAATGTTGACATAATAATGTATCACAAGATGTTGACATAATAATGTATCACAAGATGCAGGCGCAATAATGTAGCACAAGATGTTGGCATGATAATGTATCACAAGATGTTGGCATAGGTACTCATTTGATGTGAAGCATAATGTGATTGTTTAGCCTGCCCTTATATCCTTGTGTAATACTGGATCAGTTTGTTCTGTGCTGCTTACCCTGGTGACCAGATAGAGGTCCACTTTTTTGCAAATTTCTGGAAAGGTTCACCCAGACTCTGCTGCAATTTGCTGTGAGGGGAAAGGTTGGTTTGCTTTGTATTTGTTGTATTCTGTATTGCTTTATTGCCTTTTTCTATTTTGTATACTGTGATTTGTTTTCTTTACACTGTATTTTACTTGTATTCTGCTTTTAACTACATATTAAAACTTGAAAAGACACCACAGCTCTGTCTCCTGTGAGTCAGACAGAACTTTTTCCCATCCGCTCACCCGGTTGCTGTTGTATTCTTAAACACCACTGTCTTTCTAGTTGACCATATATCTCATTTCCTCTGCTTTTACTGGTTGGTGTGAGTAAGCACAAAATTATCATTTTGTGAAATCACTCCCCTTCAACTATTTAAATGTATTGGCCATCCTACTGTATTCCATAGTAGCAGAATAAAAAATTGACGACCCCCTTTCAATCTATCGTGCTGTTTTAAAAATAGTGACTCTCCACTAAAACTTACCTACTTTCACATCTAACTCCTCTAGTGCACACTGCAGTATTTAGGATAAACCATTTTTTTCATCTTACCTTTAAGCATCTATTGCAAGACCACCAGTTATTGGAGAGCCCACATTCTGCCTCTCAGTAGTCATCTTGGGAGTAGTACTTCTGTTTTCTCCTAGTGAGAGAAGGAGTGCAGTTACATTATTTCCTGGAGACTGCTGATCACCAGAAAATGCATTAACTGCTTTGTAGGTGACAGCCTGGAATCTGTCCCTATATTCTGATCCTGGTGAGAGTAGGAGCAGAGTGCATTGATTCCTGATTCTTTCTGGTTAGAGAGTGAGTGTCTGTGCTTAACGTACCTGATTGGTCTGGTTGCTATTCGAGGCATCTACCAGAAAAGGCTACAAGCCTGCAGACCCTTGGAACATCTGGAACAAGGCTGTGGATCACCAAACAGGCCGTGGCCTGCTTCTCTTCTTGGGATTGGTGCGAATATTTTGCTTGTAGTGAGAGAAGAAGCAAAGGAGTATTGTATCCCAAACAGAGTGAAGCTGTGCTGAAACGAGCATTAGTAGTAGCCAGGCAGTAGCCATTCATGCGACTCCCCTCTTTTCATCATTCTTGACAAGCTAATTCTTTATTTTCCGTAAGTACTGCTTGATTTCTCCATAAATTTAGGATATCTGCCTAAATACTTCATTCTTAAATTTTCAGGGTTTACGTATTAGTTTCCCCTCAAGTGTTTGGCAGTTCTCTGTACAGACTCGGACAGTTTGAGTGACATTTCTCCTGTAAAAGGCTTCAGTGCTTAATATATTGAGCTCATATCCAGGCATGTCTAAAGGTCAGTTGTCTGTGTTTTCTCCTATCAATCTGGTGAACTTGGGAATCCTGAGGCAATGTAGCAACTGCCTCATGTACACAGACATCCCTCTCCTCTTACCTTCCAACAGTATGAGTTGTGAGAGATGCACATATATACCCAAACTGGAAGCCAAGCACTCTCCAGCCAAGACTGGATTAGCCAGTTAAGAAGAGGAGGTTAACACCTGCAAAACACCATATTCAGCACATAGCCCTCCAGAACTTAGACCACCACAACCCTCACATAGTAACAGAAAACACAAACCTAATTTTGTGGAGGCTCTCATTAAAAATCTGCCCAAACAACAGAGACCTCTGAGGCAGAAATGCAAACAACCACCACACATCCCTGCACAAACCACAAGATGCATTGCTCACATAAACTGTGTGCCACTCAACCAAAGACCATAAGGCAAAACAACTTACCCAATATACTAGTCATAGGTTACTAAATAGTAAGACACACTGATGTCCCACTCACTAGGTTGAATAAGGAGAAAGTTACTGTCAGCTGCCTGTCGGGTGCCAGGATTCACCACATAATGCACGCACTTAGGTCATTCCACAACAGGTACAAATATGACTCTGTCATTGTCCATGTTGGTGTGAATGACCTGAGATGTACCTCCCTGGACTACAAGAAAAGAGACATAGAGGAGCTCTTGGATCTTGTAACCCAGGCAGGTATGACCCTAGCTCAGAGTAGCATACTACCATCACCCAGAATGATACCACAGTACAAGCAGAAAATGATTGACTTCAACAATTGACTAAGTTTCTGGTATCATTCTAAGGGAATCAAGTATCTGTCTGCCTGGGATGACATGATCGACAGACCTCAATGATTCACCAGAGATGGCCTGCACCTGTCACCCCAGGGATTCTGGATACTGGGCAAAGCTCTTGTGACCCCTATAGTGCCTTTTTAGGCAATGTCCTGAAGACAAAATTGCCACCATAACAGCTACAAGCAAATTAAATCTGAGCGTTATGCTACTCAATGCTAGAAGTCTAAATCTCAAAATGCACTTGCTTGAAGCACTTCTTAAAATGGAGATCATCAACATCTGTGCAGTGACTGAGAGTTGGTTCAAGGCTCTGGAGAGCACCCCAGCACTACTAGGCTATAATTCATACCACACCTTTCGGCCCCTAAACCTGGACTGAAGCTCTAAAGGTGGTGGTGTCTCCATATTCATAAAGGATATGCACACCTCCAGACTATTAGCCCAACAATAATGCATCAGAGATACTTCAGGTAAAACTAACACTGGGTAAAATTGCAATCCAGTTTGTAGCCTGCTATAGATCCCCCACCAAGTCCCAAGACTCCCAGTCCACAATCCTAAACACACTGGAAAATATTAGGGTACAATCCAATACCCTTATACTGGGAGAATTTAACTACCCCTCTATTAACTGGGAAAATTACTCATGTACCAACACATTTGCTCAATGTTTTCTGGAATTCATTAATTCCAGTGCCCTGGACCAACTCATCCTTACTCCCACCAGGGGTAGAAACATCCTTGATCTGGTCATTACTAACATGGGTGATCATTGCTCTACACCAGTAATCAGCTCCTCCCTGGTCAGATCTGACCACAAGCTAATCACTATAGATATCCATATCCTACCCTCACCCCCCTAAAGGAAACCACCATAAAAACCTTCTACAAAGCCAATTTTGGGCTTCTAAAAACAGAGGTGGCTAACTTCACGACACCCATGCAAATGGAAAATAGGTGCATGACTGCTGAATCATACACCTATGCATTGTATGAGCACATACACAAGTGCATGGAATGGGCCATACCAAACAGAACCAAGACGCTCTCCTCCAAAAAAAGGAAGTCAATCTCTTGGCCCCCCACCATAAGCAAACTCTACAACAGAAGGAAAAAACTGTCGCAGAAAAGGGTGAATTGCCAAGACTGGAAAAACTCCCTTGTTGGCCTCAGCCAAAACCTGAGATCCATCATCAAATGCTCTAAAGCTAGCTATGAAAACAAAATTGCTGCAGATTCCAAAGACAACCACAAGGCGTTCTGTAGTTATGTCAAGAATCTACATGGCAAACTCAGATCTGCTATGAGTTACAGCACAATGGCAATACATATACAGAACAAACTTATATTGCCAACATATTGGCCGACAGATTCAGTGCGAAGCTTACCTCTCTTTCACCCCCTAAAGGGCCTATCACAATACCTGAGGAATGCCAAGTCCCTATTATCACAGCTACACAGGTAGAAATCACACTGTCCAAAGCCAAGAATACAGCTTCCATGGGGCCTAATAATATCTCTGGCTGTGTTCTACATGAATTACAAAGTGAACTGGCACCACACCTGAGTATCCTGTTCAAGCACAGCCTCATTTCAGTCTTTGTTCCTACTGAATGGTGCACATCTATGGTTATCCCACTCCACAAAGGGGGAACGACTACAGACCTTGGGAACTACTGCCCCATTAGTCTGATGAATCTGATATGCAAGGCTATGGATTGTATCATTATGGACCTTATAAATAAGGACATAGGGAATCCTAGATAGATCATGCCTGCTCAGCCTGATAGAATTCTTCGAGTCTGTCACCAGAGCTGTGGATGAGGGCAAGGTAGTTCACACAGCCTACCTAGATCTTGCCAAGGCCTTCAACTCCATCCCTCACCCAGGAATCATAGATAGACTCACTAAACTAGGCATAAACCCCTATGTCATAAGATGGGTTGCCAACTGGCTTACTGATAGAACCCACACTGTGAAAGTAGCGGAATCCAAATCTGACTACTGACCTTTTACAAGTAACGTCCCACAGGGATCGGTCCTAGCTACTCTCCTGTTTGGCATCTACTTCTCTGAAGTTCAAGCCAACACAAAGGGACTCTGGCTGACCAAGTTCGCAGATAATTGCAAACTGGGAGCTATTATTGATTCTCCAACTGATGTAGACATTCTACAAAAAGGCCTCACTGACTCCAATGACTGGAGCCAGAACCATGGCCTTAAGCTCAATGCCAAAAAGTGCATTGTCATTCCCTTTGGGAAAAATGTGGTGCCCATAATCTACCACATAGTCAGTAGTCCATTAAACACTGAAGGTGTGATAAGAGACCTGGGGACACAGGTTGACAGCAACTTCTCCTTTGATAACCACATTGCCATTGTAGTCAGAAAGTCCTTCTATGTGGCACATCTCATTACAAAAGGTTTTTCATCCAGGAAGAAAGAGGTCATAATCCCTCTCTACTCGTCCCTCATTAGACCTATTATAGAATACAGTGCCCCATTTGGTATGTACTTCACTAGATACCTACAACAACTGGAAAGGCCACAAAAATACCTCAGTAATAGGATCTTAGGCCTTAGACACATTCCCTATACAGACAGACTCAAAATACTCCAGCTATACTCTGTCTCTTATCACCTACTTAGAGGCAATCTCTGCTACCTACAAAGCCATGTCTGACCCAGTGCTACTAGATATGCTACACCTAAAGAAATCCCAACCTCTCCATGCCACACACTCCAGGGACCTAAACCTCATCACCACAATAAACAGAACATGCTGGAGGGACAGGTTTCTAACCCAAAGACTTCCCATACTCTGGAACAAACTTCCCATTCATGTCAAGCAGAGCACTTTATTGGCCATCTTTAAGAGAAATCTTGATGAGTGGATGGGCAATAGGAAGTTCATCCCAGGGATCACTTCATTGGCCTTACTTGACAGGGGCACTGGGAACTAACTTTGGGTGGCATGATGCCAGGGAATCTTCTTGGGCTAGGCTTATATAGGCTTTAGGGCCATTAGCCTACTACACACCTATGAACCTAAAAGTGTTGCACACACACAATCTACCATCCAGGCTTTAATATCCACAAACAAACTACTACAATGTTTGCTTTCTTATCATAAGGTCTCTCAAATGTAATAATTTGACATCTGCTTAACCACCAGTTAAAGTAACTGATTTTTTTCCCTTCTACAGGGAAGTCACTGGCACTGCTCAATGCTTTTCTGCATTTCTGGTATGCACTGTAAATATATTTCTATAAGATTTAGGCTTTAACCTAAAACACAGACACAATCCCTGGGATTCAAGAAGTTTACAGTGATGAGGAAGCCTTTTCTCTGTATCATGGTAGGCCTTTATGATTCTTGCACCATTCTAGTGCTGTGATTTTTCCCACATGGGGGCTTTACCACAGAAACCAGTCTTGATGGGGAAGGCACATGCTACTCAACATTCTGAAGGAGTGGCTAGTGGTAGTTTGGCAACACTCTTAAAGATGTCTACAGCACCAGATGAATTGTCCAACCATGGAAAATCTTATGTTGGAGGAGAGCAATCAATACTGTCACAAGATATACCTTTAGAGGCATGGATGAGGCTGAATGGATGCAAATAGATGTGTGTGTGTGCGAGCGCGTGCATGTGTGTGTGTGTGTGTGTGTGTGTGTGTGTGTGTGTGTGTCTGTATGTGTGTGTGTCTGTTTGTGTAAGTGCTTGTCTGCTTGGGTCATGTATGTCAGTACAGTCTGGCTCTGTGTGTGTGTGTGTGTGTGTGTGTGTGTGTGTGTGTGTGTGTGTGTGTGTGTGTGTGTGTGTGTGAGGTGGATGTTTGTGTGACATAGCTTTCAACTGTCCAGATTTTCACAGAACGTCCATATATTTGGATCATATTGTTGGTCTGTTCCTCATAAAATCTGCGTTTTTCTGGCAAATCACTAGGATGATCTGAGGACCAAAGTCACTAAGTAATAATATACATTTGAGTTTCAGACTTCAAATCCTTCAGAAAATGTGTTAAAACAAACTGTTACTCTAGCTACTTCCTCAGTTTATAAGAGCAATATTTAAAATATGTCCCTATTACTAGGCCTTTGTCCCCCCCATTTTGTTGAACTTTGTCAGATTTTTTGCACTAAGAGGTTCAAAGGTACTATGTGAGTCTCAGAATGTCAGGGAATATGCTTGCCTACGTGCGTGCATGCTGAATGAATGTGCATTTGAATGCCACGGTAGAAGCTTTGTAAAAGGAATGCATACGCTGCTAAAGAGATCATTAACTTGGGCAGGTTTGACAGTGCAGTGCTCAAATCAGAGACAATATAAGCTGCTAATGTGTCATTACTATGTCTCTGAATTAGAATTTATTTCCATTATGCACTAAGGAATTGACATGCGTGAAGAGGAACTCTGAATCTCAGGAAAGAATTGTTAACTTTTATAAAATGCAGTCGCTATCATACATTTTATTTAAATCATACATTGCTTTACTCCTGCACAGAGTAGTAAATGGTCTTGCCCATTGCCCATTATCTATTTGCTGCTGACTGCACATACATCAAAATGTCAGAATAAAAGTATAAAAAGTAACACTGCCTTCAAAATGTGGGAAATGTTTAGTACTGATTTTTGCAATCATTCATTCTGTAAACGACTGAGCATTTTCTTTTCACACTAGTGCTCATTCTCTTTGTCTTTGTCTTCAGCCTCTCCCAGCTTATGCACCTTTTTTTTTAGCTGATTCATTTTCTTCTGTCGCCAGGAGTTTTATCTCTAGCTCCAACTCCCAGTTTCTGCAGTCATGCTGCATTTTAAGAGCATCCTGGGACATACTGCATTGCCCTTTACTACGTGATGTATTCGTACAGACCCAAGCTATAAACTCACTTTTGGCCAAATTAAGCATGTGAAGTCCTTCTGCTTTTCATCTTTTTTGTGCCACTGGCATTTTGCTATACTCTTCAGAGCTCATTTTGTCTGTTTCTCAACTTACTTCACCTATAAAAATAAAGCAACTGACATCCAATGCATATGTATATCTATTTATTTTGTGCTCAGAAGGGTAGACACATTTTCATGCAAAAAAAAAAGTTTTGTTGAATTTCATTGTTGCCTCCAGATACTGTCAGGGACAGCTCTACGTGCTGTACCTCTGACATAAATGTAAATGCAAAGTATTTGTTCTTGAACACTTATGACTACTGAACTGCTTTGGGCTATGAACCAGCATCAGCCACACCTAGGTAAGTGTCATGTTAAGCAGTTGACAAGCAGCGTTATAAACTCTGGATGTCTGACTTTGTGTATGTGCATGTGTTTGCTTGGGTGGTCTCGATATGACAGATCATGAGCCTAGATATGTAATTGTACATGAGTGTGAGGTGTATGTATGTTTGTGTAAGTGCTCATCCAAGCAGGCAAGCACTTTCAGAAATATACAGACACACCTCACATTCAGCAGAGTTATGTTGCCAACATCAGCTGCATTTTGATCAAATCTACTTTACATTCATGCATGCAAAATCTTTTCCAGAAGTGACTAAAATTACCTTTTTAACGTCACTACCCATTTCTGCTGTTCCTGTAATATGCTGCTCCCCAGCCAGACAAAAATGATTCATAAAAGTCACATTTCCAGTACAGTCATAAAATGAGTCAGCTGCACTATAAGCTAGTGGAAGATATAATTATTTCTTTATTCAAAAGGCAGATGCTAATATTTATAATTCACCATTGTTTTACTGTTATATGCATCAAAAAGTAGTCAGCCACAATCTTTTGACAAATTATAATGCAATTCTTTATGTAAAGACATTAAAAAATAGAGTTTGAAAATTGAATATGCAAACACATATATCATTGTAGAGTGAAATTTAAAATAAAATGTTTTCAGCAGACAATTGGCATAAGACAAACACTAACAGTTGTGCCTGCAACTTCAGCTCACTGAAGATAAGTATAATCGAGCAACCTGAATTTCAAGACTATTTCACCGCCTAAGTCAAATAGGCAGAAGTTCTAGACAGGAGTTCACCAGCTTTGGCATCAGGCTCTTCTCATCCATAGTTTATGGAAGGATTTTCTATGTTGCTTCTTGGCCTGTTAAAAATGTTGACTGGATCAACTGCTGTGCTGATTTTCAAAGAAAGAGTCACTTACTTCAATGGTGTTTTAGAAATAAGTCAACATTGGAAAATATTCAGTTAATACAATCATTTTAGAAAAATATTAAAAAAAGTCCTGACCCATCACTTCCTGCTAGGCAAGCATTTTCAATCCAAATAACTTCTGTCAAAGTAAAGTTACTTATATGACTAGAAGGCTCTACCCCAGATAAAGAAACATTGCTATTGATAGGCAGGAGCAAACAATCAAACATGTTCAAACCTCCTCCAGTGTGTGTGTGTGTGTGTGTGTGTGTGTGTGTGTGTGTGTGTGTGTGTGTGTGTGTGTGTGTGTGTGTGTGTGTGTGTGTGTGTGTGTGTGTGTGTGTGTGTCTGTGTGTATGTTTGTGTATGTGGCTTTATTTATATGAAACAGCCTTTCTTATAAAAAAAGTACTTTATTTTGTACAGTTTATCACATTTCACTTACTGCTGTTTGACTGAAAAAAATTACACATTTCTATAGCTTTTTACATATTCCATCAAATATTTTTTTTTTACATTTTACACCCTTGCTGCATATTTACTGAAAATGAAAAAAAAATCAATCCCTTGTTCGTAGCATTTTTTCACACTACTAAACGGGCAAACTTCCATACTGGAATACAGGAATGAAGAAGTTAGGAATAAAAGCCATAAGGATAGATGATTCTAGGGGCATGGATACAAAGAATTTGTAGATTGCTGCCTGATAGGTCACAGTGTAAGATAATTTTGTGTTTTAATAAATAGGAAATTATTTTCCATGAGAAAGGAATTCAAATTAAAATGTAAAGAAGAATGGTGGGAAAAACTAGTACATGTTATTGTGCGCAAACACTGTATTTTTAAGCACATTTAGAGAAATTTGGATTTTGGAGAGATGTACCACTGACCATGCTGTAGTTACAACAAAAAGAGGAATCACAGGACTGGCACATGATATAACAATTGCAGATGAAGTAGCTATAAATGAAAGGAGTGTAATACTAAGGCAACTCTTCAGAAGGTCAGCTCTTCAGATGGTGGTAAAAGACAATATTTCAGGCAGGATAAGTTAAGAAAGAGCAAAGAATTAAAGATAGCAAATAGATTTTCATATTAGTAGAAGATGGCTATTCAGAGCACAATCCATGAAATCTGTAGCAGCTCTAAAAAAGTCAATCAGAGGAGGACAAAATTCAGTAACATCCCCCAAATAGTGTACAGTAGGGGTAAAAATGTTAAGGGATGGTTAGAAAATAATTCTGAAGTGGAGAGAAAGAGCAATAAGTCAAGTATGATTATGTGCAGCAGGTGTAAGTTTTGCAAATATATAAATGATTGTCCATATGTGATGGTGAAAAACCACAACCATACTATTACCTGTCCAGGGAGATATAATTGTAATTCTAAAATGGTAATCTATCTTGCCTCCTGCATTTCATATGATGCATATTACATAGGCAAAACTATTAGAAAGCATAAGGAATTCATAGGTGAACATTTTAATGATAGTAATAATAAAAAGACTGAATACTTTGTCTTGACAGTCTATAAAATGTGATAACTTTAAGATGTTCCCATTTTTTATTATCGACAAAGTCCCTGTTGATGAAAGAAGGGGAGATGTTGAAAGCCTGTTAGAATATAAAGAGGCTTTATGGCAACTTAAGTTAAATGCTACTAATGAACCAGACATTAATGACAACATCTCTATTGTACACATTCTTAAGTTGAGGGCTGGATAAGTGTAAACAGTGCTGTGGTTATTTATTGTTTTTTTATTTATTTATTTCTAAGGCTGTATTTTACATTATTTTATTAGAAGTGATTTAGTTATCATTTAAAATATGTCAACAGTTCTTACGACGTGTTTCTTTAAGAGTGTAGGTTTTTAATTAGAGAGTATTGGGTTAATTGATTATGTCATTATTTTAGACACTATATGTTTATTTAAATGGTTTTATTTTGTTATAGTGTATCTATGATGAAGCCTTGTTTTTAGTCAAAAGCAATTAGTCATTTTGTATATTAAAACCTTTTCAAATACAAGTCCATTGTGCCACTCATCTTTATTGTTTTTAGTTGCCTTTGGTCTGTTTTATTGTGTGGTTACTAATTTATACACCAGGTGGGATGGTACTAGATGGAACAGAGACTCCAGTTAATCTTTTAGAAGTACTAAAAACTATAATACTGGATTTAGTATTGCTTATAATCAATTTGTTACTGTTTATCCAGTTCTAATTAAGAAGAATCATATTGCAAAGCAACAGTTAGGTTGTGAATGTCATTGGATAGATACATGTGTAGCCTCACAAGTTGTTGTTGTTGTGTCTTTTGGCTTTTCCCTGTTAGGGGTCGCTACAGTGGAACTCCGGTCCGCTAATGATTGGCAGTAGATTTTTATGTGCCGAGTTGCCAGCCCTGACGCACAACCTTCAACGAAGGTACCCCATTCATGCATGTCTCCAGACAGAAGACGCTCTAGCTGAGAATCAAATGGGATAACGTCTTACTGTCAGGCGAGAGCACTACCGCAGCACCACCACCGCCTCACAAGTAAGTATACCATATTGAGACAAGGAATTTTACTCTGGAACATCAAATTATTTCATTCATAATTTGAGAACCACAGTGCTACTTTGGTGAATAATCAGTTGTCTGATAGTTTGTTGATTGATACTTTGTGACTGACATAATCAAAGGCATTCCTTAAATCTAAGAAATTACTCAAGTAAACATATCTTTCATCATGATAGAGAAAATGTAAGCTGCAGACATAAAAATGTCTGCCTGTATTTCATATTTTGGGTCAAAACAGTGCTGCCTATCTGATAGAAGTTTATATTTTCATAAGTTATCCATTTAGTTGATTGTTACTAAGTTTTTCAAATATTTTTGAAAGAGCGTATAGGTTTGCAATGGGTCTGTAATCTGCTGCTGTCTTATGAGGTGGTACTTTCAGATAAGGCATAATTAGTGCATGTGTAGAACTCAGGTGAATTACTTTTATAGTTTAGCAATAACCAGTGAGTGGGTGTGGTATATTGAAGATTTACCCATGGCTGGTGTGGTTTAGTCACAAGAGCAAAGCTCAAGTGATTCAACAACAGCAGCCATGGGTAAATCTTCAGTATACCATCACCCATGGGATGATTTTTGCAATTATACAATAATATAATTTAAGAAAGAAATTACTTAGTTTTCTTAAATAATGTATTTGTATAATGGCTGAGTGGTGTTTTCTGCATTGTTTATGCATTCTTCCACTTTGCTGATGTGCTCTGCATGCATATGGGACTTACATTCCCACACTTATGTAGTATATCACTGCTTTGGAAAGCAAGCAATGGAGAAAGTAAGATCTCTGTTGTTTCTTCTTTTTTCAAAAAAACAAAACTAATTGTGAATGTGGAAACAATGTGGAAGGACAGTTTAGAGGTATGAGAGAGACAGGGCAAACATACAAGCAAAACCAGGTATGTTTCTTTAGTTTTGCATAATGTACCTGATTTTCCTTTTATTTTCGATGTCCTCTGTATGTACCTCTTGACCTCTTAGCCTAAGAAAACTGCAAAGCCTTAGCATATATTAATAGAAAAAAGTTTAGTCAGACTTCAGCGACCACAAGTCTAGGTGGACTTTAGAGACCACATTTTTTTTTTGTTGGTACATGCTCAATTTATAATGGGCACACTGGTTGGGCTGACCAAATGGCATGCATGTTTTTAAATACTAATGAGGTCCCGTTGTACAATTAGGGATAACATACATGCATGCTAATATTTTGGAATATATGGTACCCCATTATGTTAGGATCTTTTGGTGTAGGCATTGAAAGTGAGGGTTAAACCTCGGGATGGAGATGGGATAATGGTACATCAGACAAGGAAGAGAAGACAATAAGGCAGGATAAGAGTTACTGGTATACAGTAAGATGATCATGAGTAAATAGGAAGAACAGCATGGAAATGTCAAGCATAAAAATACCGGAAAAGCAAATAGCCTAACGTAGTGACACAGTCCCAGGATTAGAAGGGAGTCACTAGTCATGGCAAACAGGTTAAAAAAAAAAACAAGATTCAAAAATTGTCACAAATCTTGTTCCACTCACAAATATTGTTCCAGGTATCACACATACTTATTTGGACAAACACTGATAGAAGAGATAAAAACCATAAACCAAGTTAAGTGTTTTCATCCCTAGTCTTGGGACTTCTTTAGAAACCTAATTACAAAGTTCAATTTCCATTTTAGACCATACATTTCCTTAATTAACCAATTGCCTCCAAATTTATAGTCACAGTGTGTAAAAAGTGCAAAACTTAAGCTCTACTTAATGAATCATATACTACAAATATTAATAATCACTGACAAAATACAGTAGATTTGAAGAAACAGAAAATTAAAAGATAAAGATACTATTTGCAGTTTATAAAAAAAGAATGCATACACTTAGCAAATTCAGAAACTGTGAGCAAAGTCCACCAGGTAAACTCTGTATAAAAGATAAAATATACCATTTGCAGTTTTAAAAAGAATACATACACTTAGCAAGTTCAGAAACTGTGAACATAATTCAACAGGTAAGCTCTATATGAATGTAAAATGTTAAATCATAAAAACAGTGTCACAAACTTATAATAAAGAAGTCCTAGGTACTTTGTCTAGTGACAACAAACGCTCTCAAGATGAGTTAAAGCTTATCCAGGTCAACAGGTTATTCACCACCCGTATCAGATTTATAAAAAAAAGTATTGATAAAAATGTATTTGCAAGTAAAAATAATATGGGTCTGTGGCCCAGAAGAATACTTAACCATAAAACAACTGATTTTATAAATCCAGTGCTTTTAACCTCAGTATAGGGGCAATGGAAGCATTGTTGTTAGTCCCTGGTGCAGTGGTTGAATTGAGTCTCAGTTGCCAGATAATTCACTTTTTTCAAGATGGGCTTCCCACCAACTCCCCCTAGGGATTTTCTTTATACCATCAAGAATGGCAAATTTATAGCACATAAAATTAGTGCATGTTAGGGTGTGCTTATATAAAGCATTATTTAGATTGGCCTTAGCAATCTTATGGATGTGTCCATATATTATTTTTCCTAAGATTTCTTTCTGTCTTACCAACATAAAAATAATTACACCCTTGGCATATGCTACAATTCCCTTCCTGGAGGTAGACTGGGGTTGGGGGGGACATCCAACTTCAACCAGTTTACTCTCTAAAATAAAGCACATTGATTACACATCCCACACCATGTTGTCCCTTTGCCATAGATACCAGATGTCATTTAAGGTGTTCAAATAAGAATTTAAGATTCTTTCTTGTGTGTATAGACAAAGTTTGGGATTGCACCTAACTCACCAATAAAATCTGGGTTACTTCTAAAAATAACCCAGCTTCTAGAAAGAATTTTCTTAATGTTTGTCGAGTGTCCCCCGTACTTTTACCATGGTGTTACTAAATGTTTGTTATGAGTCAGTTCTAGATGTTCACTAGGGGTGGGGGTGCAGTCAACACACCCCAGGAGTGGTTTGAATATAGTCCCCCATTCTCACAGCATTTCTTTACTGATATCTTGAAGTAATTCCTGTGGATAACCTCTGTCTAAAAACATCTGAAAAACGTTACTCGATTCTGCTTTAAAGTTCATAATGTTTGAGCTCATTCTTGCTGCCAGGACTTCTTGTCCCTTATAGTTATTATTTTTGTTGTGCTCAGGATGGCAACTCTTAAAGTCCAGGTAACTGTTGGAAAATATAGCCTTTCTGTACACTTGAGTAAAGCTACCTATGTGAATGTCTTTGTATATGGTAACATCTAGATAATTAATCTCAAGAACTGAATATGTGTGAATAAATTTAAAAAAGGGACAAATGTTGTTAGTATAAATAATAAATTCTTCACTACACTGGCCCTTGTTCCTCCACAAAACAAAAATATTATCGAGGTTGCATAAATAAAGATGTCACTGTGTGTTAAATCTTGACTGTAATACATTAATTTTCTCCCAAATGTACATTACTAGGTTGGCATAAATCGGGCACCACTTGCCCCCATAGCCATTCCTTTTACTTACCTAAAGTATTCCCCCCTCAGATGATACAAAATTATTCAGTAGAATAAGTTCCATAACCCCTAATACAAAGTTAACCATAATGTAACTCAAAGTTGTGAGCTGCAAAATAGCCTCATGAAATAGTATTAATGCTTCTTGATGTAGAACAGAGGAAAATAATTCCACCACATCTATCATGGAAAAACAGCAATTATTTGTTTAATTTTACCCAGTAAATCACAGGAATCCTTATATAGGTAGTTGATAGACTTCAAAGTGTTCTTAAAAAGTCTATCCACAAAAACACCCAGTGGGTAAGTGGTGCTATTATGTGATGCAACTATCAGCCTATATTGGGGGTTTGTTGATATTCTTATGAACCTTGGGAATCTCAAATAGTGTAAGGATATTTGGGTGGGGGTTAACCAGAAATCTATACAGATCTTTATTTATAGCCTCTTTTTTTTTCAAAACAGGTTTATTGTTTTAACATACAAGAGAAATATCATAACAATTTTATACAAGTAATTAAAAATAGATATGATTATAACATTCAACAAAACAACTAAAGTATTTACAAAGACATCCACTACAATCAGATCAATTAATTAAACTAAAATACCATGCTATTGAAATTAGGATTTTTTTAACAAATTTTGCAAATTATCCCATACAATATAATAAGATGTTTTTCTAGTTGTTCTTGACCTAATTGTGTTTATTTCCATATGGCACACTATATTCATAACATTTTTAAATTCATTGAAAGAAGGAGGTTTATCTGAAATCCAATTTCTGGTTATTATTTTCCTAGCCACTGCTAGAATAGACCATAACAAGGGAAGCTTAACCTTTTTAACACTTTGAGGTACAGGTGTGTTGAATAATATAAGAGATTTAGAAATAATGAAATTATCTGTAAAAAGAGCCTGCAAAAATTCATTAACTGACTTCCAGTATTCTTTCAATGTTATACAGTCATAAAACATATGAGCCTAGTCAGCATTAATTTCTACATTACATCTCTTACATAGATTATCTTTATTATTTATTTTATTCATCATCAAAGGTGTATAAAAAGATCTATGTAAAAATTCCCATGTATAAAGTCTCCAGACAATGGAATACGTAGTTCTATAGGCAGATTCCAATATATATTGTTTATCTTGTTGATTTGGTGGGTCCCCATTAATAGAAGTGAAATAATTCCAGTATGTATCTACACTGTAAAAAGTTTCTTGTCTGATAATTTTATGTATGTATGAAAGTTTACCTTTTTCAGAAACTTTATGTTGTAAATTTAATATCAAGTAATCAATCAGTGTTGGAATAGATTCTTTAACTGTTATAGACATTAGATCTATTCTATCAATGAGATGTTGTCTAAAGGTCTGAACCTCTAACCAGCAAGTTTCTCTTAGATCAAATTCTTGTTTTAAGAAATCTAGATTTTTAACTTTATTATCAGATATCAACTGATACCAGTACTTTAGATCATTATCTATAGCTAAATGAGTTCCTTCAGAAGTAGATGACAAAAGCATACCCTGATTATACATTATAGGAATATAATAAAATTCCATTCCCTATACTTAGGGTGCATGAATATAAAGTTACGATAGCTAATAATAATATTTAATGGGTAACAAACCATATGTTTAGGTGTAATAGGTGAAGTACAAAATTCCTTTAGTAACCATAACATGGAGTTATTTACAATCATATTTTTATGTGTTAAGGAGATTTTCATGAAGTGCATACTAATTAGCTCCCAATAATCTTTCCATTTTGACATATGACTGATCTATTAATAAAGTAATAACTTTTACAATAGAAGAGATAGTATATAAATTAAAGTCTGGAAAAGAAATACCCCTTGAGACCAGCTATTAGTATGTTTCTTTAATGCAATCCTAGGTCTATTAGGTGCCCATATGAAATTTAACATTAGTGTATTCAGTTTCTTGATAATTATTTTTGTAGGTGGAAGTATTATTGATTGTATTAAGTATAAAATCTTGGGGAATATTATCATTTTAATAATTGTAAGTCTCTCCTCCATAGTAAAAACATATTATTCCAGGTATTTAAAAGATTTTGTATATTAAGAAAACAGGTATTATAATTATTATATATAATAGATTTAATATCTTTAGATAGTATTATACCTAAATAAGTTATCTGACCTGAATTGGGTACATATTTAGTAAAATCACTAATGAGAATAATTTTTCATGTATATATAGGTAGTATTTTAGTTTTTTCTTCATTGAATATTAAACCAGAAATACTTTTAAAATTCATCATTTTATCAAATAGAGACTGCATAGAAGAATTAGATCCTGCTGATGTAATTAGAACATCATCTGCAAAAAGTTGAATTTTGGATGTTGTATTTTCATCTATTTCAAAACCCTCTATGTCAGTACTTTTTCTGATCAAATTAGCCCAAGGCTCCATTATTAAAGTGAATAATAGTGGAGAAAGTGGACATCCTTGTTTTGTACCTTTAAGAATGGGTATTTTTTGTGAAACATATGTTCCTACCTTAATATAAGCCAACGTTCCTTTGTATAAATGCTCAATTAGATTTACAAATGCATCTGAGAAGTTTGTGCACTTCAGTAAGGTAAACAGATAGTCCCAACTTACTGAATCAAATGCTGAACTTATATCAAGACTAATAAGTGTTAAATCTTTCTTTTTCCTATTTGCAAAATCAATTAATGTTAAAGTTTTTCTTATATTATCAAAAGTATTTCTATTTACAATGAAGCCTGTCTGATCTATATCTATAATGCCGGGAATGATTGTCTTCAATCTATCAGCAAAAATACTCATAAACATTTTATAGTCAACATTAAGTAATGAGATGGGCCGATATGAAGTACATCTAGTTGGATCTTTATTAGGTTTTAAAATTGGCGAAATAAATGTATATTGCCAAGATGGGGGGTTATTAACTCAGTTTGGGCCAAAATAAAAACCTTATGTATTAATGAATATGTACATTTAGAAAGGATTTTATATATCTCTGGTATAATACCATCATTACCCGGTGCTTTGTTTGATTTAAGCTTATTTATTTGTGTAATAACCTCTGTATATGAAATACTTTTGTCCAATAGTTTAATCTGTTGTTTATTAAGCTTTTTATTCATGTTTGTGGTTATAAACTCCTTTATTTTATCTTTAGGTTCCATGTTAATGTTATTATTGTTAATATTGTGAAAGTGATTTCTAAATTCATCTAGTATTTCTGGTAGACTAGAAACATTCTTCTTTTTCCTTAGAGAAAAGATTTCTTTGATATGGTTTTGTTTATTCAACCTTTTTGTTTTATTTTTAAGTCTATGTAAGTATTTGGGGCTTATTGAGTAAGACAAAACTTGTATTTCTCTAGAGTTATTTTAACTTTATGAGTTAAAATTTCTTTGTATTTCTCATTTAGTTTGTTTATTTCTTCAATGACTTTCTTATCCATAATATTTTCTTTATTATTATGTTTATAAGAGTCTAATTTACTTTGAATATCTAACAATTCATTATCCCAAGATTTCCTTTTATTATTATACCATCTTATACTTTGTCCATATAGATATGATTTTAAGGCATCCCAAACATAAACAATGGAGACTTCAGGAGTATTATTTATGTCTAGAAAATGTTGTACTTCTGAAAGTATATATTCTTTATAGTCTTTTAGTTGAGTTAAGTATGCTGGTATCCTTTTGATCTGAACATTATGAGTATTTTTTATCATGAATTCAAAAACAATTGAATTATGATCAGATATAGGACATGAAATGATTTTGGAATTAATTAAATCTGTTACCATCTGGTTAGAAATAAAGACCCATCTATTTTTGAATAAGTTTTGTATCTGTTAGAAAAAAGGTGTATGGTAATGATTTTGAATCTATCTGATTATTAATATCATTCAAATGATAAGAATTAGCAAAATCATTTAAATGTTTTGCATTAGATGTAATTCTTCTTTTTCCTATAGTGGCAGTATCACTTTCATGTAGTATACAATTCAAGTCACCAGCTAAAATAATATCTCCTATAGAGAATGATATGATCTTATCAAGATGATGTTTCACTGTATTAATACCAATTCCAGGTATCCGATATACATTAATTAAAGTGTAAGTCTTCCCATTAATTTGTATTGTAACCATACAAAACATTCCTTTGTCATCCTGATAAGACTTAATGGTTTTAGGAATGGGCATACTTTTATTCCATAAAATAGCCACTCCTCTTTTTTCTGAGTGTGCTCTGAACTAACCAATACTGTATATTTGTTTGTGGCTAGTTTATCAATATCTTTTTTCAAGAGATGGGTTTCTTGCAGGAAGACTAAGTTGGCCTTATGTAAATTAATGTATCTTATTAGGCTTGCCCTTTTACACGGATTATTCAATCCATTAATGTTTAAAGAAATTCCTTTTAAAGATGTCATTTGGCATTTTTAAAACTTAAGAATATTATGTTCAAAATAACAAATAACAACCTAAGTAATGTTACATCTCTTCCTTTAGGTGTACCTTTATATATAGCTGTATTTATCGAATCTCTTATGGGATTTTGTATAGGATTCAATTTTGTTTGTAGTGACAATGAGTGTACAAAATATATTGTGGATGTCAAAACTATATACATATAACAATGAACAAGTGAAAATAATGTAAGGATTAAACCTTGCATCCAGCCTGGAGTTAAAAACTCCAACTTAGAGTAGTATTTACCACTCAAGTTAACCCCCTACCCTAAGCAGCAGTACCTCAGCTACCACTTTATCAATTTAATACTGGTTATATTTAACTTAAATTAACAGCTTTCAATTCAATTATCTAGCAAGACAAGACTACACATTTGATAAAACAGCATCATATAAACTAAAATAAACTTTTTTTAAAAAAAACTATTCATACTACTATATACATCTATGTAATATAATACACTTGTATTCAAATAGCATTCAAATAAACTTGATATTAGGAACCAAGAGGAGAGAGAGAAATAAAAGACGTGAAAGAGGGAGAGAGAGTGAAAGAAAGAGAGAAATAAAAAAACAAAAGGAAGGCATATTTACATATTAATTTATTTAAAGTATGTAAAAATAAGTTCTAACATTCATTTAAATCAAAATCTTTGGCTAATATGGTTCAGACATTACATATATTAAGATGCATCTATTTTCTGTCATGTAAATGCAGTCAACAGCTTCCAAAAAAAACCCTTGAATTGCTTGTATATGAGCATTTTACTCATACTCATTATTGTCAATAGAATAAAATATTATATTTATAGAAATTGTTATAAATCATACTGCATAGTTATGCAAATTCTCAGAAACACTTGCATTATTGTAAAAAAAAAAAAAATCTGTATTTTGTATGTCTATACTACTGCTTTAAAATATATCACATGACAATTTCTTCCAGAATAGAGTTATAAAGTTATTTATGCTTGTCAATCAGATGAATTAAATGAGTTATAGTAATGTATATGTTTGGAACATAAGTTTTTAACACAGATTAGTATGCTGCAGTCAAGTAGATTTTCAAAAACACTTGAATAAATGTTTCATTTTCTATGCCTTTTAAAATAAGACATTTACTTACTACAAGAAACTGCATCATTTAAAATCATTATAACTGACATATTTTATGAATTATAACATAGATATTTAAGTAATTATATAAAATAACTCACATTTAAATGTCAAAGAGTTCATTTTCCTTCACATAGTCGTATTTGCATCAGTTCTACTTCCTGGTAGAGTGTTCTTCCTGAATCTGTGATGTGTCAGTGTGATATCTGGGTCAAAGTTCAGATTGACTGCTTTCAGCTTCTCTGTGAGAATTCTGAGAGTTGAAGCTTTTGAAACAACTCGAGGACACTGTTCATGACGTAGCCCACATCCCAGATTGTCTCCCTTAACATTTTGGCAGGAAACTTGTTAAAAACTAGTGACAAACATTCATTTAGCAGTGTAAATGCATCTAAACATGACAAAACCTTCGCAATGTATTTTACAGGTTATTACAGCCTCTATGTAAGTGAAATTAAGCCCAAAGTTATTAATAAGTAATAAAACTCAATATTTTTGTCCCAACTCAATTTTTATGCAAATCTTATTATTTACTGTGTCTATATGATCAAAAGCATTTCTATATATTAATATGAGAAAAAATAAAGAGAAAGAATAAAGAAAAGAAAAAGAGAGTAGAAAATAAAAGAGTGTAAAGCAGAAATAAAAAAAATGTAAGAGAAAGCTATAAGAAGTATATACAATGGAATATTACTTACTGTTTATATTAATAGGAACGGTTGTCCAAACGAGTCGAGGTGCCAAAAAGTAACGTAGTTTATTTACAAAAAGAAAAAACACGTTCGCTTCTGATACACAGAAGCTTCTTCAGCTTACCAACTAACAACAGTTCACTTCTTTTAACCTGTTAGTGATCAGGTGGTTGATTAAAACATTCAAAAATTTAAAGGTGAAGTACCTGCTTGAGCAGGAAGCAAAATTAGCGTAGTGAGCAAAACTAACCACCAAGTGAACGTTGATAATAGCACTATTGTGGCCGTGACCACATATATAAAAACACAATTAAAATTATGTTTAAAAGTTGAACATTGACAAATATTCCAAAAATTTGCCAACAGTAAGTGCTGGTCAATGAAATTGTATAATATAAAATTATGTCTATGTAAAATGTTCACTGATTCAATATGCATAGTTAAAAAATACATAATTAAAAAATACATAATTAAAAATTGATTAAGACAATATGCAATCAACACTAACTAACAGTTATACCATGCCTGACCTAACCAACATCATAGTTCATGACTCAATCTAGTGGATACTGTTAGTTGTTAGACTAGTGGGGAGATAGAATTGTTTAAAAATGTGATTTAAGATCAACGAGTTGGCACAATTTATTTCTTGATTCATATTTAAAAAGAAATGTTAGACTTGCCTTCCCTTAAAACTACATCGTGCTATCTCCCAATGTCAAAATGACCCTTAAGGGGTATTTACTTCCATGTGAGAAGGGCCTTGGTAGAACTGGATACATAAGGTGGATGTGAAGTATATTGGTATCACAGGACCAAGGCCGTAATGTTGTTGGAATATTACTTTGATTTAATATAATGTAATAAAACATTACCTACAGTATTACCTTAAGTAACTCCTGTATTTTAAGATGCAGGCTATATTACAACTGTCGTTTAGACCCGGGTATGAGAAGGCATCTAGTTGTAATTGCCATTCTAACTCACGGGTTTCTAACAATAATGCCTGAGGTCCTCCCCTTTTGTCACAAAGAACCTGGTCTATGCCCATGAATTTAAAACTGTGGCCATGATTGTCCCATATGTGTTTTGAAAGGGCATTATCAGACTTGTTGTTGTTGTTAGTTGGTAAGCTGAAGAAGCTTCTGTGTATCAGAAGCGAAAACGTGTGTTTTTTCTTTTTGTAAATAAACTACGTTACTTTTTGGCACCTCGACTCGTTTGGACAACCGTTCTTATTTTTTACTTCGTTTCTGTGGATTTACAAAGTTTATATTAATAGAGTTAAAAATAAAACATATTATTTACTATTATTTAGTTCTAATTATTATTAGTTAAAGCATGACAGATTATTTACAAACAAGCATAAGCAGTATAATCAAGAAAGTATAATTAGGAATAGCATTTGAAGAACATATAAACTTTTTACAAGGAATAAATATGTTATTATTCCATTTATCATATTTTCATTACTCTTCTCTCCCTGCCCTCCCCCACCCTTTACCCACTACATAATCTAAATAGAATGTCATTGTTTAAACAAAGAAAAGAAGAAAAGGAGAAAAAAAGAAAAAAATGTATCAAATTACTGACCTTACTTTTTCAGAAAGAGAAACAAATTGAATAATAGCTTGTTATTAGTTCCTCAGATATTTTGACTGGTTATGAAACAAAACATTTCTTTGCACACAGAGAATAACTTTGATTAAATCTGTTTCAGAACATTTGTGGCTTTCTGGAAATGCGGGAACTATATTTAAAAAGATTAATAATGAAGTAAAATGATGAGAGAAAAAAAAAAGCATAGAACAAATCATTTGTTCTTTAGTCTCTTCTTCTTCTCTGAAGTCTTCCATGAAGTTTCAGTTGCCAGTCTCTTTAATGAAGGACTAGCCCATTCCATTTCCTCTATTTTATCCAAAATCTTATTTTTTTGATAAACAGTAAAGCAGAGTCTAAGTCATCAAAATTTTAGGACCATCAGGAAGGAAGATTTTAGCTTGGCAGGAAACAGAAGGTATGTTTTAAACTGTGCTTTTTTAAGCTCCCTTATTAGTGGCAGAAAAACTTTTCTTTTAGCTATTACCAAGGAAGTATAGTCATTGTCAAAACGCACAGTTGTCTCATTAATCTTAACAGGAGCTTTAACCCAAGCAGATTTAAGAACCATCTCTTTATCAAAAGATGATAGAAATCAAACTATAACTGATCTAGGATAGTTTTTGTTAGAGTTAGTGTTAGCTATAGATCTATGTGCTCTTACGATACCAAAAGAGAATGCTTCTGGTAAGTCTAAAGTTTTAGGGAGCCATGTTGTTAAAAAAGAAGTAATATTGTTACCTTCAATATTTTCTGGCAGTCCAAAAATCCTAATGTTATTGTGCCTAGATCTATTTTCCAAGTCATCCAGCTTTGTTTGTAAATGTGTATTTTGTTTCAGCAGAAACTCAGTGTTGATTTCCTCTTCTTGGATTCTATTTTCCATGTCATTCACAGCTTCTTCTATGCCTGTCATCTGGATCTTCTGTTGTTGCAGGTCTATATGTAACAAGTCTATTTGTTTTGTAGTTTTTTCTATGAAGGTATCAATTTTAGTATCCATTTTATCCATCTTAGCAGTAAGTTGCTGGATTATAGTTATCAGAGACTGAAGTTCTTTCTTGATGCTGGAGTCTTGAGAATTTGTCTTACTGGAACTCATTTCAGACTGATAAACTGACAGGAAAATTTCCAATGTGATTTCTGACAGGAATATTGTTAAAATTTCCTTTCTTTTTTAGATATAGTTCAAGAACTATATAAAACAAACATATTTAGAAAGAAAATTACTTCAAAAATTAATTTTTTAAGTAATTAATTCCTGTCAGTGTAATGAAATTGGTGGAGCTGAAGAAATCTGCTGCTATCCTGTCTATTTATAACCTCTTGAAGTAAAGAATCTTCAAGGAAAAGCTATATTTTTTGTGTGCTGTGTTAATTTCATTGACAGCTATAGCCTCATATTTATCTGGTCATGTAGCATGTTATTAATTTGGCAACTGTAATCTGTTTTGTCAGTGATTACAATCTCTCCACCCTTAAACTGGCTTCATTATTCTAAGGGAATTATTACCTCTTAATACCCTTGTGTGTACTTTCTTGTTTTAAGTTAATAGGTCCTTTTTTGCGTTGTATAAGTATACTACTTATACCTTTAGTACACATATTCTCAAAGGTAGCTATGGTAGGGTATAGGGGTGGATTATATGTACTTCTTTTTCTGAAACCCCTGTTCTCCTGTGCTATATTTTCCCCAAGGTGCTAATCTCTAAACATCATTTGTAAATTGAGTTTTCTAGTATAGAATTTTAACTCAGCAAAAGTATCTGCAATATCCGTGTCATGTGTCAGAACAAACTTGAAACCTATTTTAAATAATGTGAAATAAGTTTTGTGTATGCAAGCCCAGTATTGTTAGAAATATTAAATATCTAGTATGTATGTTAATATTTTCCCATCACCTTTACTGAATTATCACCTGTGACATAGGCAAATTTACATTTATACTAAAGTAATAAAACTGTATTTAAAAATTAACATTAACAAACATTATGCTTCACATATGTTGCTATATATCATATAATATAAGCAAAGTTGCATACATTAGTCAATTCTTGCCCCCACTTTTTTTTAAAACAAGAAACATCTTTATTAAACCACCACTTATGACAAGCAATCATACATTTATATAAATAAAACAAACCACACTGACACAATCCTAGTTGCAAGAATTTTACATTACCCAGTGTTTTTTAGTCAAACATGACATAGCCCATGTAAGTCTTAAATGGGTGGAAAGGCACAGTGGAGTATTCTCCAATAAAAAGTAACCAAATTAATTAATAAGTAGGATTCCTCCATGAGGCAATTATGCATAAGAGCTTAGCATAAGTATAGATTGATTTGTACTGACTTCAGGCAGAGGAGTGACAGAATGGCATAGAAAGCTTTACAAATAAGATGGGATGAGTTAGAAGACTGGATGTATGATACAGGTTAATATGAGAAAATGCTGAAGGGAATTCTCCACAACGAAGGATGGCATAGTATACAAAACCAAATATAGGTGCAATCAATATTTAGTTCATAACCACAAAGAGAATGGACAAGTAATAAATGAATACTTCCTGGAAGTTTGATAGGCTAAATGCAAGTATTTTACATATCATCTTGTGTTAGAAATTAATCGGGAAGTTTGGAAAATGTCAAACATTATTTACACAAAATAACCCACAACAAGAATATCCGAATACTCTGATCCAGAACACTAGGACTCCACAATAAGTTGACCAGATAATTCAATATAAATAAAATTTATTATTAAAAAAACACTGATTTAGTTCTTTCATCAACACAAAGCTGACTTCATCAGAATACTTAAAAACTGCAAATGATCCATCTTATACTATTAGATTTTGGCGCCAAAAACTCTAAGCCAATCTCCATTCAAATACATTTAAAGACATAGCATATACTAATGTTCAAATACATTTAAAGACATAGCATATACTAATAAAGCAACTTATTGTGGAGTGCTAGTGTTATGGATCAGTGTATTTGGATATTCTTGTTGTGGGTTATTTCTGAGTTGAATCCTGTTACGCTACTTTTCATGGTTATTATTTACACAAAACTATTAAAGAATAAGGCATTGAAAACTAGGATTTTTTTATTGGAGGATTATATCAGTGAGAGATCATCTGCTGCCAAATGAAATGAGGAAGGTAAGGATGCTATTAATGTGAAAGCCACATTGGTACAGTGGTAGCTTGTTGCCTCACAGCAAGAGGTTCTCCTGTTTGATTCTCGGCTGGAGTGCCTTCTGTGTGGAGTCTGCATGTCCTCCCTGCAGTCGAGTGGCCTCCAAAAGACATGTGTGAATGGGCATGCCTTCGCTGAAGGTTGGGTGTCGGGCTGGCAACTTGGCACCATAAAAATCGACTGCCAATCATTAGCAGACCTGAGTTCTGCTTTGGCGTCCCCTTACCAGGAAAAGCTGAAAAGACAAAGGATGCTATTAATATATTTATTTTGCTGTGGGTCTTACAGAGAATATAAAAACTGCATTCAGCACAGGCTCCTCTGTCTCTTAGAAAGGCATACTTTGGATGAAGGACTATAATGTCACATTATTTATCAATTTATTACATTTGTTTACTTGGATGGTCTGAATGGGGCATGTAAAAGCCATTTTCAGCAGATCCCCAGGGAGAAAAGCTCAACAGTAAAGTACAAGATTCAGTGACACAGATACAAAATAAAACAAGTACAAAAAGGTATACAGTAGAAACAGGAATAATAGGATAGGCATTCAGTACATGTTTTTTTAACACCTTTACTGAATCATCAGTTGTGACACAGGCAAATTCACATTTATACAAAAGTAATCAAATTGTATTCACATTAACAAAGATTATACTTCACATATATTGCTATATATCATATAACCTAAGCAACATTACATAAATTACAGGACACCACATGATTTTACCTACTGTTCTTAAATGAACCTTCTCTTATCAGAGTGTCCTAATCCCTAAACTTAGGTATACTGTTCTCCAATTTCTTTCTAAAACTCCCAATATATTTTCCTAGTATTAAACCAAGTATAGAGCAAATGAAGTTTAGAAACAACCGCTTTTGTAATTAACTCTTTTAACTCCACCTATAAACTCAACTTGAATCCAAGTTTGAAAGCAGTAATAAGGTATTTTAATTATATCAGATCAGCAGGAAATGCAATTTTTTTCAACAAGAAATAACGTGATCATCCATCCAAAGGTTATACTAGATGCATGTGGAGATTAAACTGAGTGTACTTCACATGAAGCAAAAACATGTAAAAGTTTTGTGGAAGCAAAGTAAGGCATCATTTTTATAACTACAGATATGATACTACATTCTCAAACAGGTAAAATTAAAAAAATACACTTTTATGGAACCAGCGAACATTCATGGTGATTTTCCAGAAACAATAAAGAAAGAAAATCACTGTTTGAAACTCCTTCCAGTCAAGTTAAACAAAATGTTAAGATATGGACACAAACCTGACTGATGACTGCACACTGCAGTTGTACCAATTCATAAAGTAGAGGGTCACATCAAACCCAAACTCCTTTTAAATATATATTACATGAACCTGTGCTGGAACATCTGCTATTTGCACTGGTCATTAACATTTTGTCTTATAACCATCTTAACCCAAACATATTACTTTATGTAGGTAACATTTCTTCTGAATGCAAACAAGAAAACTATAGGTTGAGGTTGAGAAGTCCTTCCAAAATGATTTTATCTAGCTATGGAACTGGTTTCCCAAAGTAAGCTGCATTTTAACACAAACAAGTCTACTGACATAATTCTGCAAACAGCCCTTCACCTACAAAATATACCCACATTAACCGATGATCATTATGGCTGCCCACTCTTGCTTTCAAAAGTATAAACATTTTTAGGGATTTGGGCTGATCAGCATTTGTGTTGTCAGTATCATACAGAAACTATAGTAAAGTGAATGTTAAATCAATTACAAATGCCATATAAACTTTCACATATTAAGTATAGATGCTAAGAAAGTGATTGTCTTTAAAATACTTAATGCATATTTAGAATATTCATTACCAATAATTACCCTTCATTTAATCCAAAATCTAGTACTCTTTCCTTAAGTTTTATTTTCACTCTCCTAATAGGAAATGGAACTTCATACTGTTAGCTAAAGCCAAATGAATATCAGAAACTGCATGATCTCAGAACTAGATAATCTTGTTTATGTTGAAATTTCTAAATAATGCTTACTGCCCTCACTTAACTAACATTTTAAGGAAACCACACTCAACATCTGCCTTATGTTATCAGGTTGCAACTCTTCTATTAAGACCACCTTTTATGCTTATAACAGGCAAGAAGTCTTTTGCCAAAATAATGCCATTCATGTGGAACATAGTGCCACAAGATATCAGAAACATTATTCAGTGTACCTCTTTCAAAATGAAATTTATTTATTTATTTTTCCTTGATCATTTTGCCCCTCAGCCATACAATTCATCAAGCCTTCCCCTGTCAGATTAAGCTAATTTGTTCCCATATACAAGGGAAATAACCTAATACCATGCAGTAGGGTATGAGTTGCCTGGTAAAGATATTATTCATGCAGCCATGATGGCTGGTTGTGTACCTCCTGGCATCTTAGCAACAGAAACATATTGTTTACTGCTCTAATTAAACCCACAGTGGTAAATGAGACCACCTATGCCCCTCAATCTAGTCGAATAGATTTGCAAGTGGTGGCAAAGGCCATGGTGTCACATGTTTCGGCAATGACTTGTTGTTTCAGGCAAGCCTTCACAGTATCAGTCAGCCTGTATACCATAATCTCTTCCAGGATAGATATGCCCATTCCACCACTGTCAGCTTCTTCAGGGACCTAAGCTATTACTCATACTCAGGTGGCGCGGTCTGTAGCTCAGGCTTTATTTCTCTATATCATGCATCCGGCCTCTCAAAAATACATTTTCAGACTATTCTTAGAAATTTGCACATGCTAATACTTCAATATCCCACATTAACGTAACTCTACAGTAAGACTTAATGAGTAATATACTGTTGTACTGAGCCTGACAATTATGGTGGTATAAGCACAAAAAGATAAATGTAATATAGACGATAATGGTGAAATCTCCGATTGTAACCATGGCATTATGTGTTTCAGGCATGGATGCCGAGAAATTCATCTTTAATCTTGACATCCATTTCAAGAAATCATAATTAAGGGTTATGTTCAAAGACTGGATCGTAATTCTTTGAAGAGCATGAACCTTCATCTGCTCCATGTACCACTAGCTACAGAAAATAAAGGGCTACGTTTTTTGCCAGCTTTCAAAGCCATAAAACACTTAGTGAACACTGTTAGAAAGACAGTCCAACACTATCTTACCTTATGGTAAGAAAGTCAGAAAAGACATGGAAGATTACTAACACTGAGAGCAGATAGAAAAAAATCTGATTTTAATTCTGACTCTAGCTTGTTACCCACTACTGGAAGGTTTTACTGTGTAACACAATACTCAATATTAACAGCTTAAGCAGGGGTATTGAATAATTGTTAAAATCATGCCTAACTCAATGAAAGTGCTTAACTGATTTGTCTTTTTTGTGATATCAGAGTGTAATCATGGCACTTCATGTACTACAACATAATTACTTGACTTGTTACATGTTCCTGTGATACACACACACACACACACACACACACACACACACACACACACACACACACACACACACACACACACACACACACACACACACACACATAAATAAACAAAAATATTTTAAGTGTTGCATGTGGATTGTATATCAGCAGACTAGTTGACATGTAAAAAGTGAATCTGTTTCAATTTGAAAACACTTATGTTCATAGATTAGTACTAAGCTAACTGCCCTTGTGAGCCATTTTACACCTAGTCAATTATCTCTTATGAGACTCAAACCCTGCACCTTGTGTTTGTAAGGCAAACACCTTAACCGTTAGGCCACCCTCCCACCCTATGTTGATACTTGCCTTTGACATGGTTCAGTACTTTAAATTGTCCATAGTTCAGGTCACCAATCCAGTTAACAAAACACAAATAAAATAAAATAAAATTAGGCCTATCAACCTGACCAGAATTATATGTAAAATCATGGAGAATGAAATAATGCAACTAATGCAAAGTGCCATAGGGGATCTGTTTCTGCTGCATATGGAACAATATTAGGCTGTTATGGGAGATTTTGCCTTTGAATGTCATTCCATCCTTTTCAGAGGTAAAAGCAGCCTCACACGATAAAGGACTGTCAGTGTACATTGTTTATCTGGACCTCACCAAGGCTTTGCACTTCATCATAATGAAATAGTAAACCAGTTAACAGCATTAAATGTCAATCCATATGTATTCCAATGGGTAAATCCCAGTTGAGGTTGCTTGTAGCATCCTTGAGTGATCAGTACTGGATCAACTTCCTTTTTTGAACCATGTTTCACTGATATAACAGTGGGAAATGGGATATCAGTCCAAACATGTGGATGACTGTAAACCTGGTGATACAATTCATTCAATAACAGATGCTGAAGCTCATTAAGGTAGCCTACTGAAATACATATCTGCACACGTGATGCAGCATTAATGGCCTCACCTTTAATGTCAGTAGATGTAGCATTGTGGGACTTGTCAAAAAGGACATAAATGATGATGACAAAATGAATAGTCAAATCATTGAAATGATGACTGTCAGTAATGACCTGGGGAAAACAGTAGTCAACAGTTTAACCAAGGATTATCTATCTATGTGAGAAAATCATTTTGTGTTCTAACTGAATTTTAAAGGCCACATCTAGCCACTCTTAGCAGAACCCTTTATAACTTTATACATTATTGAATTGAACCTTTTTAAAAACAATACTGCATTTTGCAACCTTCAAACTACACGAATGAACATGAAAATATGCAAAGATTGCTTAACAGAAAAGAGACACAGGCATGCAAAACATCAACTAATGAAAAGGATTTAGAAAGAACCATTATGTTTTCTTTCTCTTGGTTACAAAGAAAGAGAACATAATGGTTGTTTCTAAAAGGATTTAGAAACAACCATTATGTTCTCTACAAAGAAATGACTTCTATCTGCTCTGTGACCTAATGTCTGATCGAATGTCTATGCCTGGAACACACATTATTGGAGCTTGCACTAGACTAGGAAAGTAATTTAGAAAATTAAAATAGTAGCATAGGAACATACTAGTCAAGCAATCATGGTGACAATAAGATGCCCAGCCATATACACCTTTAAGCAAACAAACCCAAACATTCTTGCCACCCTTGTCAGCACTAATAGTGCTGACTTCCCAAACTGAGCAAGGGCATATATGGCAACTCTGATGTAAAGATTGTCTCTACCCATCCAGACATTCAGACAAGCCGTAAAGGTAGCCAAAGTACTGGTAACCTATTTCACAGGCTAGGAATGCTTTGAGTTAGAAACCTATCCCATCAGCAAGACTTGTTTATTTGTTGGTCTAAATGTAAGTTCTCAGTGCAATCATTTGTAGAATCACTGGTCTTGTGAAGAAATAGGAGGTCAAACAGAACTGAGTCTGTCATAGCTCAAAGGTTAGGACACTTGTTACCAATACAGAAAACATGTGACAGATGTACTAATAATAATACCTGTTTTTTAACAAGATAGCCCACTGGGGGCACAACCTCTTTTCAGGGGTGACCCAGGAGCAATGTTTGGGTAACTGACTTGATCAAAAGTCACACTGCAAGCAAAAGACTCAAGTCCTGTACCACAGGAACTACAGCTCACAGTCTTACCCCTCTGCACCAACTAGCAGTCAGATATATTACACTACACCTGACCAGAGTATGGAATAAGCTTTCCTGTATAATCAGAAAAACCCAATCAATAATTGCTTCTTGCTTTTCATTCATTTGTTCTTTCTTTCTTTCTGCACCATTGTCTCTTCATTATCAAAGCCCTCCTGGCCAGTTATTTCATTTGTCCCCCAAACCTGGGGTAAGAGTCACAGAGGAGCTAATATTATACATAAAGCAACTGGGGGTGGTTCAAGTATTTATTTTTTATGTGTTGCCTTATCCCTGCATGCAACTGATGTAGTGTTGAGTTGGGGTGTGGAAGTGCAGGGGGCTGTAGAGAAGGGCATATC
>NC_056729.1:1082022306-1082182306 GCF_019279795.1 Protopterus annectens
TTCCTACAATTAAAGATTCCAACCCCTATAGTTCTTTGCTTCCTAGTCAATCTTCTTATATCAGATCCTTCTCCACTATTACTCAACACATCTCTTACCTCTAGCCACAAATCTCTTTGTAGATTTAATGCATAATCCAGAGCTAAGATGGCAATTGTTCAAAGAATTTAATCCCTGGGTCAATAACTACTCAATTAATTTACTGCAGAACTCCTGAATCATATCACTCTCACTTAGTTGGCATACAAGCAACCAGCAGTGAACTAAATAAAATAAATAGAAAACTTTTCTAGCAAACAGCAGTAAACAAGTCTATCTAAGACTAGTCATCTACAATTGGACAGCCACCTCTTGCATTCCTATTCTGATAGAAATGTTCATTCCCACACCTGATGGACGAGAACCTTGTACAGATATTTACCATTTGCTTGTTCCAACTTCCACTTTGGTAAGTGTTCCTTTCTTTTCTAGATTCATGACTGTTCTTCCATCCTTGACATAACATAATACTTCCTGAGGGTGAAACACAACTTACTTCAGGACTTGCGTCATTACCTCCAACTGTTAAGTCAAATGTCTTTCTGGGGTCCTATCTATGTCTGACTTTTAAAGACAGCTCAGTCAGAATCAGACTGGATATTTCAGGATAGGCCAGAACTTTATCACAGAGATGGATGGCAATTTTGCACCTTACTTAGCAACATCTATAACTTCAGGTCTCCATGTCATCCACAGCATTAGACAAGATCAGAGATGGTGTGGGTCTTTCTTGTTCTTTAATGTTTGAGGTATTCCTGGCACATTCTACAAGACCTAACACAGTTTTTGTACATTCTAGTTAAAAGAATGAACTTCAGATTTTTCCTTGTGTACTACTCACTCAGTTACCTAGAAATATTTCTGCAAATATTCACAAATTTCTTCAGAATCCTAACATATAATATGCACTCAGTGGTAAATATTGGATACATTCAGTTCCTTGGTCAATAGCTAACCGAATGAATTTGCTAAAGAACTCCTTCATCTTTTGGACACATTTAAGATAATGCAAAACATTACATCTGGTACCCATTCATATGTACTTTTTTTGGCTTAATGATTTGGTGGTAGAACTTATTTTCTGGTCCATTACCTGGATAAGTTCAGCTTGGATACCCACTAAAATAACCACACAATACTTCTGATCTAGTCTGCTATGGAATTTGCACAGTATCAATTATGAGTCCTCAATGTCAATAATATATCAGCTTCTAGAAGGGATCAGTTCTGATGATATATATTCTGTAGTTGTAGCTTGTAACATGGTCAAGCCATACAGGTATCCCAGGCTTGTTTGTCCCAGTCTATATTCACAATCTGCTGTGTCATCTGTTCTCTGGCTCAGTAGTGAGTTCCATGGCAAATGAACCCTAATTTATTGGTTGAAATGCAAATTGAAAAGAACTTAAGTGCAGGAGGACAAGCTTAATTTGGACGCCCACTATTCAGAATAGAAATGGAGATTTCATTTCATGTGTGCCCAGTGAGATAGCTACTGCATCATATCATTATATTGTCATGCATGGTGAATAGACTGGTTTATCAGTTTTTGACTTTGTGGTGGCAGGGTTTCCTTAATCTCTGTTTGAGGATTCAGCATGCATTTTTCAAATATTGTTGTCCAAAAATCAGGCAGGTCCATTTATTATGTTTCCATGGACCACTGCAGGTTTTTATGTATAGGTTATGATGACTTGTTTGGACTGAATTTAATTATGGCGGCACTGCGGTGATCTTGAACAAAGTTTCATCTTTACATTTATCTCAATTCACAATAAATCCTAAAATGTGATGATGCTTAAAATGTTCCTGAAATCTAGTTATCCTATTGTTCTGCAATTCGTGAGGGTAGATACTTCCACAACTATGTTATAGGAGACACTGATCTTTCTCATGTTTAAACAAATGTCACTTAAAATGACAAGTTTTGAAATAGGCTGTCCTATCTGCACAGTTCCTTTCACAGGTATGATTACAGAAAAATATATTATACTTCCCGATATATTCCCATTTCTCATGCCAAGATCTCTTGGGTCAGTCCAGATTTAGCTATACAAGCAACAGTGAGATTGTCATTACTTAGATTATGAGTTACCTCCCAATGGCAAGGGAACAGTGATTACAGTCAATCTTCATTTTATGATATATTTTGATGCCATGGGTCATTCTTTCTTGATCAAGTAATATAAGATTTACAGTGGTCTATTTGTCATATTACTGAGTTGCTTTGACTTGTTCCTCTGGGGTTATGCTACGCAGACTCAACAAATAGGATCTAAGGTAATTCCTCAGGTAGTTATCCACTGAACTAAAGATTGTCATATGGTTTGATCTTGGTGTCATCTCTTTGTGTAGTGTGTATTTGTTAACAATTACAGAGATCACTGAAGGCAAATGAATTCGCCTTCAGTAATATGCTCATTCCATCAAGTTAAACATCCCTTTTCTCAGAATTGCAAATCAAATTTGCTGCTCATGAAGACTGAGTTAATTCCTTCATTTAATGTACTGCACATAGCCTTCTAACACCCTACCTGTTAAGACATGGGCAATGATAACTAATGCCACCACCCATCCTTCACCCCCATTTTCTTTACAATGGGAATGCATTTATTTTACTCATTTGTATTTTATCCCTACTGCCTAGTGATCACCAGCACCTTCTTAACTAATTGACCCATTTGTTCCATTTACCCCTAGAATGACAGTTATGTGAGAGTTAGACAACATCAGCAGTGGTTCAAGGATTTTCTTACTTTGCAGCTCTCACTTCTCCATGCACACTTGACAGTGTTAAGCACAAGACATTGCAGTGGGCTGTTGGTGATGGATGTTTCCTCAATTCAACAAGGAATGTTGCAATCAAAGAGCTACACTACCAGTTTCACAGAATGGGGTGTGGTTTCCTTTATCTCCACCAGAAAAGATGGACTTTCTAATTTGCTCATGTGCACATGCACCCTTCCCCATGACCAATAAAGGTAAGCAGACCACACAGCTTTCCTCTTCTCCTTCACTATCTGATTCCTGTAGTGCCAGGGCCACTAATCAAACTCCTGCCACCTGGATTGCACTCAGGGTGCCATCCCTCTGTGCCACAGAGCTAGGCATAATCTGGGCATGATTATTGATGTCAGACAGAGTCTTCAGGCCAAGGTCATTGCTATAGTTAAAATATCATTTTTTATTATGTTGCCTACATCAAGAAAGTCTTTTGATATTTAGACTTAGCAGCTGATATTCATTCACCAGCATCATCATTTTTTAATTTTTTTTTTGTTTTAAGACAATAGATAAATCAATTATAAAACAAACAGAAATACTATCTACATAGGTCCACAGTTAATCAGTACATCAATGTTATAAATATATCAACAACAATTACAAACTTTTCAAGCAAGTTTTTTAAATGTAAACCAAAATATATATGGATATATCATATTAGAAGTTTTCATATTTATAGTATGAAATCCACTACTGCAAACAATTTTGCCATACTAATAAATTCAACACTAGAGACTTTTCCAATTTTTAGTAGCTGCGTTTCTGGCTATAGCAAGAATTGTTGAGAGAAGAGGCATTGGACTATTAGAATTATCTCAAGGATCTGATAATTAATTAAAATTAAATATTTAGAAATACTACATCTATTCAGCCATACAGCTTAAATAGAGTTACTAATTTCTTTCCAAAAAGGAGAGATGACTTTGTATTCATATACCATATTCATCCAATCAACTTTTATTTTAGAATCACATCTCCAGTATTTAATTATATTTGATTTATACAAAATTATAATTTTGTTAGGAGTGTCAAAAGCTCTGTGTAACAATTTCCAAGTGAAATTTTTCCAATATAATGAAGCTGTGATTTTATCTTTAGATTTTAATATTATTTTCTTGTATTCTTCAGAGAGGTCTTAATTGTTAATTTTTGAGGAATAATTCAATAGGAAATACCTAATTATGTGAAATCTAACATAAGAACTTTATAACTATGTGAGAAATATGATTTATTTTGTATTGCATTACTTCTGACATTTATTAAGAATTCCAATAATTTGTGGAATGATTTCTTAATTAGGTTAAATATCTTACTTATCTCTGTGTTCGCAAAGTCTTTAAATATTTGTAAACTTAACCAGTTCTCAGAATTGTGATTGCATTTGAACCTTAAAATTTCAACACTCTCTCTCTCTCTCTCTCTCTCTCTCTCTATATATATATATATATATATATATGTGTGTGTGTGTGTGTGTGTGTGTGTGTGTAGGTCACTGTTGCATTATTGAAAACACAATCCAGCGAATTGTGCTTCCGATAATACACTTTAGCGAAAGTGAGTATTGTCGAAAGTGCATATTGTTGAGTATGCACTTTCGCTAAAAAAATCAAAATAAAAAAAAAAGTAAAAAAAAAAAAACTTTAAACAGTGTTATGCAGGGGGGCAAGACCCCTGCCCCCCCACACCCCTACTTTATTATTCTCACTCCGAGATCGCACTACAGTGAGGAAAAGGGAATATTCCCTTATCCCCACTGTAGCACAATGTCAGTGATAGCTTCATAAGTTGTAAATCAACACTATACATTGATTTACAACTAATGGCGCATACAAACTGCATGCATTTTTTAATTTCCCACTCCCCATTTAGTGAAAGTGCATTTTTGATAAAATGCACTTTCGCTAAATTGTGTCAGCTGAAACACGGTTTCGATAAACAGTGTTTTGATATTCTAACAGTGACCCATATATATATATATATATATATATATATATATATATATATATATATATATATATATATGTGTGTGTGTGTGTGTGTGTGTATATATATATATATATATATATATATATATATATATATATATATCAGTATCATTAAAGAATTGATGCCAATAAATTAAGTTACTTTGTTGTTTCAATACTAGCTTTTTGTAGAAGCTATGAGTTTCTAAACAGCCATTTGTGTATGCAATTAGAAATATACAATATATTAAGTTTTTAATACAATGATTACCATATGTGAACTTTTGGAAAGAGGAAATTATGTTGTTGAAAAAGAGAATTTGAGTAGAGGGTATAGTTCCATTTACAAAAAAATATATATTTTAATAACCAGATAAAACTATTAGTGGCTGTTTATGACTGGTTGTGATATATTTATTATTTACTAATAATATTTCTTGATGTATTTGTTTCCATTTTGACTCATAAGATGAATTTATCCACAATGCTATAACTTTTGCAACTGTTGAAGTAGCATACAACTGAATATCTATAAATCCCATACTGCCATTATCCCAATGTTTTCTGTGCCAATCAAGGGAAAGTCTAGGTTTTTTAGGATGTCAAAAAATGTATGTAGAATGCTGTTTATCTTAGTCATTGTTTTTTTTGTTTTGTTTTTTTTTTGGTGGATATACTATTAAAGATTGTAAGACAAACAATATTTTTAGGGAAAATTACCATCTTAATAAGCAATGATCATTCTTTCATGGTAAAGAATAATTTGTTCCAATTTGTGACTAAACTTAACATTTTATCAACAACCTGTTGATAGTTTGTATAATTTCTTTACATTTAGACATAATGGTTATACCAAGGTATTTCATTTAATTGCTATTCCAATTAAAGATAGAATATTTTTGTATTATTTTTTTTAGTTTTTTTATTAATTCATAATGTACTTGTTTTATTATGATTGAATTTTAATTTCAAGATTTCTTCAAACTGACTCATAGAACTAATTATATGTTCTAATGAATTTTTAATATTTCCTATTGCAAGTAAAATATCATCAGCAACGAGTTGAATCTTTAGTTCAAAATCTTATTTTATTTTGATAATATTAATGTCATATTGGATCTAATACTATTAGCAAAGGGTTCTATAGCTAATGCAAAAAGTAAAGGTGATAATGGACAGCCGTATTATGTGCCTTTTTTTAATTTACTGGAATTAAAAAGAAAATAACCTATTTTAACATAAGCACAAGTATTATATAACTTAGAAATTAATACAATTAGCTCAGGTGAGAAATTATACAATTTAGCTGTTTTAAAAAGGGATTACCAATTAATTGAGTGAAAAGCCTTATCTAATTTGAGACTAATTATAGAAAGTTCTTTTTTTATTTTATTTGCATAGTCTATTATTGTATGTATTCTTATCACAATACCCTGCACTTGTCTATTTAAAATAAATCCAATTTGATCATTTAATTAGTTTAGGTATAAATAGAGTCATTCTTTTAGCTATAATGAACATGAATATCATTTAGTCCACATTTAAAAGTGAATTGGTTCTGCATGATGAACACTTTGTAGAATCCTTATCTTATTTTAAAGTAGATGATATAACAGAATATTTCCATAACGGGGTACTTCAGCAGTTTTTATTTCTCTATAGACCTTATCTAATAATTTAACTGCATCATCCGGTAGTACATTATAAAGTTCTGATATAAAACCATCTATGCCCAGTGCCTTATTATTTTTTATTTTTTATTTGCTCTTTTATTTATGTTAAAATGAATGGACTATCATTTTTTTATTTGTTTACTTGTTAGTATTTTTTTATATTTTCTCTTAGAAAATTTCCAACTACATCATCATTATCTAGCATATTTGTATTATTTTGCATATAGTTTATAACTGTATTATTATTTATATTTTTATAAATTATTTTAAAGCCCTCAAGACTGCCTTTAATATTTGTTCTTCTTTTTTTGTATTATTTATATGTGTTATAATTTCTTTCATATGGTTTAGTTTATTTGTTTTCTTTAATCTAAGAGCAAGTTTATGCAAACTTAAAGGGTTTACTGAATATACCTAAAGTTTAAATTTTTCCAGGTTTATTGAATCTCTATGATTTAGAAAATTTCAAATATTTTGTATTTAAGTTTTTAAGTTCAGAATGATTGATAGTATCATTTGGTTTTAGATTTAATTTTAGTGTGTCTTTTTTGGCCTGTAGTGCATTTAATTCTATGTCCCATTCTCTTGTTTTACTAATATACCCGTTTGTAACTTTTCCATTTATGTAATCTTTTACTGAATCCCACAGGACAGTGTTATATACTTCACCATTCATGTTTATTTCTAGGAATGTTTTTTATCTTTTAACATATCAGACCTTGAATCCTTTTATTTAAATAATGTATGCTGATAGTCTCCTGTGATGTATTAAATTGTCACTTTTTAAAGTAATATTAAAGATTATAGCATTATGATCCAGTAATGGACATCAAACTATTGAAACTTCCCTGATATATGATAACAGATTGTTTGAGAGAAACCTTTTATCCATATTTGTTTGTGTTCCATATCTATATGAATGATGGATAAATTGGTATGAGTTTGTTTTCCTTTAATGCCATTAGATTTACAAAATGTATTAACTGTTTGGCTGGAGATACTATTCTCAACTTTTTATAGGCAGTGTAATCTTTGTCTGATACAATACAATTAAAATCACCAGCAATTATAACTTCACCTTTCATGTATTAGGCTATAGAGCCCAAGTAATTTTTTGCATCATTAGCTCCAGCCCCTGTAATCCAATAAGAGTTCACCAATGTATGCCATTTTCTGTTCCACTCAGTTATAACAATGCTTAACATACCCTTTTTATCAACATATGTATCTATTACTTTAGGTAGTACTGGTGAATTCTTGCATGAAATGAGGATACTTCTCCTTTTAGCTCAAAAGCCAGAACCTGTTAATAACCAAATAATTATTTAATGAAGGTTATTTACATTCTTATTAAATATCCTTTGGAAATGGTATTTAAGATTTATGTAATTGCAAGTGTTTGACCAGACTCCCCCTCTTTACTGGATTATTCGAAGCACTAATATTAATAGATATGCATTGAAAATCAGACAGTTATGTAAGAGAGAGAGAAAAAATGCATGTATAATGAAATCACATTTCTGCACAGAATGTATTATATACTATATATAAAACAATATGAAATCTACGGCCATGGAGAAAACTTTTGAAATAAATAAAATAAATAGGAAATTACATCACCGTAAAACATTCTACCATGGAATAATGTATTCCAACTTGTTGAAAAAGATGATCAATCTACCTGTCAACTCTCCATTAGGTTAACATCGCTAAGCTCATGCATCTGATTCATATAAATGTGTCTCATATTTTTATCATCATCATCTTCTTTTGGCTGTTCCCGTTAGGGGTCACCACAGCAGATCACCTGTTTTCATTTCTTCCTCTCCTCCGCATCTTGCTCTGGCACACCAACCACCTGCATGTCCTCTCTCACCACATCCATAAACCTTATCTTAGGCCTTTCTCTTTTCCTGTTACCTGGTAGCTTCATCCTTAGCATCTTTTTCCCAATATACTCAGCATCCCTCCTCAGCACATGTCCAAACCAACATAATCGTGCATCTCTGGCTTTCTCTCCAAACCTTCCAACCTGGGCTGACCCTCTAATATACTTATTCCTAATCCTGTCCACCCTTGCCACACCCAGTGCAAATCTTGACATCTTTAATTCTGCCACATCCAGCTCAAACTCCTGCCTTTTTGTCAATGCCACTGTCTCCAACCCATATAACATAGCTGGTCTCACTACCCTCTTTAAGACCTTCCCTTTCACTCTGACAGGTACTTGTCTATCACAAATCACTCCAGACACTCTTCTTCACCCACTCCATCCTGCCTGTACTCTCTTCTTAACCTCTCTTCCACACTCATCGTTACTCTGAACTATTGACCCCAAGTATTTAAACTCATCCACCTTTGCCACCTCTACTCTTTGCATCCCCACCAGTCCTCTATCCTCCCTCTCATTCCACACATATATTCTGTCTTAGTCCTGCTGACCTTCATTCTTCTTCTCTCTAGAGCATATCTCCATCTCTCCAGGGTCTCCTCCACCTGTTCCCTACTCTCACTACAGATCACAATGTCATCTGCAAATATCATAGTTCACTGGGACTCCTGTCTGATCTCGTCTGTCAACCTGTCCATCACCATTGCAAATAAGAAAAGGCTCAGAGCTGATCCTTGATGTAACCCCACCTCCACCTTAAACGCATCCATGACTCCCACCGCAGACCTCACCACTGTCACACTACCCTCGTACATATCCTGTACCACTCTTACATGCTTTTCTGACACTCCTGACTTCCTCATACAATACCACAACTCCTCTCTAGGCACCCTGTCATATGCTTTCTCTAAGTCTACAAAAACACAATGCAAATCCTTCTGACATTCTCTGTACTTCTCCATCAACACTCTCAGAGCAAAGATCGCATCTGTAGTGCTCTTTCCTGGCATGAAACCATACTGCTGATCACTAATCATCACGTCCCTTCTTAACCTTGCTTCATCTACTCTTTCCCATAACTTCATGCTGTGTCTTAACCTTGCTTCCACTACTCTTTCCCATAACTTCATGCTGTGACTGATCAATTTACTCCCTCTGTAGTTACTACAGCTCTGCACATCACCCTTATTCTTAAAAATCAGTACCAACACACTTTTTCTGCATTCCTCAGGCATCCTCTCACTTTCCAAGATTTCATTAAACAATCTGGTTAAAAACTCCACTGCCATTTCACCTAAACACCTCCATGCTTCCACAGGTATGTCATCAGGGCCAACAGCCTTTCCATTCTTCATTCTCTTCATAGCCATCCTTACTTCCTCCTTGCTAATCTATTGTACTTCATGATTCACTATCCCTACATCATCCAACCTTCTCTCCCTCTCATTCTCTTCATTCATCAACCCCTCAAAGTACTATTTCCATCTCCTCAACACACTCTCCTTGCTTGTGAGTATGTTTTCCTCATTTTCCCTTATCACCTTTACCTGCTGCACATATTTCCTAGCTCGGTCCCTCTATCTAGCCAATTGGTGCAGGTCCTTTTCTCCCTCCTTAGTGTCCAACCTTTCATATAACTCTTCATATGCCTTATCCTTAGCCTTCACCACCTCTCTCTTAGCCATGCACCTCATCTCCTTATACTCCTGTCTACTTTCTTCATCTCTCTGACAATCCCACTTCTTCTTTGCCAACCTCTTTCTCTGTATACTCTCCTGTACTTCCTCATTCCACCAACATGTCTCCTTGTCTTCCTTTCTCTGTCCAGATGTGATACCAAGCACCTTTCTAGCCATCTCCCTTACTAGCTCTGCTGTAGTTACTCAGCTATTTGGTAACTCTTCACTGTCACCCAGTGCTTGCCTTAGCTCATCCTTGAACTCCACCTCACAATTACCCTTTTTCAATTTCCACCACTTGATCCTTGGTGCTGCCCTCACACTCTTCCTCCTCTTCTTGATAACCAACGTCATCCTACAAACCACTTTCCTATGCTGCCTAACTACACTTTCTCCGGTCACCACTTTACAGTCTCCAATCTCCTTCAAACTGGCCCTCCTACATAAGATATAATCCACCTGTGTGCATCTTCCTCCACTCTTGTATGTCACCCTATGCTTCTCCCTCTTGTTAAAATACGTATTCACCACAGCGATGTCCATCCTTTTCACAAAATCCACTACCATCTGACCTTCTGCATTCCTTTGTTTAACACCATACCTACCCATCACTTCCTCATCCCCTCTGTTTCCTTCACCAACATGCCCATTGAAATCTACTCCAATCACCACTCTCTCACCTTTGGGTACAGTCATCACCACTTCATCCAATTCACTCCAAAATTTTTCTTTCTCATCCATTGCACACCCAACTTGTGGAGCATATGCACTAACAACATTCATAATTACCCCATCAATTTCCAGCTTCACAAACATCACTCTATCCGACACTCTTTTCACCTCCAAAACACTCTCAGCATACTGTGCCTTCAGAATAACTCCTACGCCATTTCTCCTCCCATCCACACCATGATAAAACAATTTGAACCCACTTCCGATACACCTAGCCTTACTCCCCTTCTATCTGGTCTCTTGCACACACAATATACCAACCTTCCTTCTGTCCATCATATCAGCTAGCTCTCTCCCTATTCCAGTCATACTGCCAACATTCAAAGTTCTGACCCTCACTACCACAGTCCTAGCCTTTCTCCTCTCTTCCTGCCTTCAGCCATGTCTTCCTCCTCTTCTCCTCCTTCGGCCAGCAGTAGCCCAATTTCCGCCATCACTCTGTAGGCTAACAGTACTGGTGGTAGCCGTTGTTAACCCGGGCCTCAACCGATCCGGTATAAAAATTTTTCTTGGTGTCTGCATGAAATGTTTTGGTGAAGTTTTATGCCGGATGCCCTTTCTGATGCAACCCTCCCCATTTATTCGGGCTTGGGACCGGCAAAAAGAAATGCACTGGCTTGTGCATCCCCAGTGGCTGGCTTTTATTATTGTCTCATATTTTTATTATACATCATCTTAATATAGCCTGTTAGTGAGCTACTCTGAATACGAAAAGCTAAACAGGTGTCCAGAATCTTTATTATAAGATGACCAAACTGAATAACACTACAGTCATCTTTACCTGTACCTCCTATTATTCCTGGTCTACTATAAGGAGGAAGTCAGTAGTTATTTTCATATTCATTAATTTATAAGTCAGATGATTTTATATTTTTTCTATTTTATTTACTATGTGTAAAGTTATTCAAAGGATCATAAGTTCATAAGTTAATAATTTAGTACCAGGCTAACTGTCCTTGTGGGCCATTCCAAGCCCAGCCAATTAAACCATGTGAGAATCAAACCCTGTACCTAGTGCCACTGCACTGTGAATAGATTTTAGCATCATAAGTTTAATTAACTACTTTCATCATACAAAAGCAGCTAATTAAACTTACGATGCTAAAAATCTATTCACAGTGGCTCATCTCTTTACACTGTAAGGTGTTTTTTGTTTCTGGTGTACTTTTTTATACTGCTATTAAGGAAGTTGTCCTGTTTTCATTATTAATGGGAGGTTTTATGAATATGCTAGAAGAAGGTGTGAATACTTCTAGCAGAGGGCCACATTTATAAGCTGGGTTGTTTTCCATGTGTGTCTCATAGCAGGAGAAGGCATATGCCACTGGCAGTATGCTTTTAGATCTTGTTTTGGTGGTATACAGCACAGCTTTTCAAGTTATGCTGATGTATTACTACTAATCTGAAGTATATAGGACTGCAGTTAGGACATTAATAAGTGTGATACTAACTAGTTTAACCTAACCAGTTGTCAGGGAATCCTTTAATATAACCTGGCTTATTACAAAAGGAATATCATCAAGGACTAAAGAGTTAATAACTCCCTTATACTGATCATTCGTTCTTTTTAAATAAAACCCTTTATTGAATTATCACTTGGGCCAAAGGTTAACTTATATTTATATAAAAGCAATCAGACCATATTAGCGAGCACACACTTGTAAACATTGTATATCACATATATTGTTCTATACAGTATATGCAATCCAAAAATACATACATTTTTCATTTCCTGCTTTCTCTTATATATAATTACTCCTCCAAAACTTTTCTCTACATGTATTGTTCCCACAAATTTCCTTTTTTTCTATGTGATTTATTCTAACCTTTTTCTAAAGATCCCACCTCCTGTTCTTTTTTCTGTGTTTCAATATTTATTACTTCAAGTATGGTTGCTTTAGACTTTGATTTCAATATTCTAGAAATTGCTTTTTTGGCGGCCACCAGAATTAAACTTAATAAATCCTTACAATGTCTAGGCAATCCAGATTATGTATCCCAGCTCAAAATAATTTCCATAGTTACACTCATTTGATAACCCAATATTCCTGACACAGTACTACTTTGTAGGGAATTTTTAAACTATGCTAGCTCATTATACTCTGAAAACACATGCTGCCAGGTATCTATTTCTTTCCCATTATACCTCTAACATTTGCTAACTACCCGATAAAAAATTCTTTTGATTCTAGTTTGGTATAAAAGTATCTATGCAAGAACTTCTGGGCAAAAATCATAAGTCTTCTAGAATTTGTTGCATATTTGAGAGCCATGCATATGTCCTCCCATAGTTTATTTGTGAATTGTTGATCTAATTTCTCTTTATGATCTTTTCTGACCTCCTCTACTTGGTTCCTATATTTAGCATGCAAATATGCCTTACTAGTTATCAATTTTTAACAGCAGCTTTTGTTCTAGATTCAGCTAAAACTCTCCCAGTGCAGGTCATTCACTTAGGATTCTCCTATCTTTTTTCTCTTTGCCTATATTTTGAAATCAATTCCTGATTGGGAAGTGGATCTCTTACCTATGTCTGCTTGGCCTTTTCCGATTTATTTACCTTTCCCTCTCTAATTATTTGTTGTCAACACCTTCATTTTTTCCAGCTCTCTCTGTTAAATATAATCCCCCTCTTTCCTATTCTTTGAAATAGTCATCTCTATCACCAGAATATCCTTTTTCCATCCCCGTTTTTGTTTAGTTTGCAGTATACTTCCAGCTACTTTATGAATATAATATTTTGTATAACTTGTTTTTCTCCTTAAGGTTCTGCATCCAGAATCCCATTCTTTTCTTATTTACTGAATTTTCCCCACTTCATTGTCATAATCATCCCTTTTGACTTTGAATATTAGCTCTCTGTTTGTGTTATGTATAAGAGCCTTAACTCTGTAGCTCTAAAATATACCGTCAAATCAAGTAGTCCAAAACCTCCTTATTCTATTGCAAGGACTTATCCTACTTGACTCTCATCTTGCTCCTCTCCCAGATAAAATCCTTCCACTTTTTATTAATTACTATCCACAGCTTCACTTGTTGATAAAAATATGCCAGACCTGTGTATAAAACTGTAGGGACTAAAACATTTTTTATTGTTTGTATCTTGCTCTGTATATCCATAGGCAAGAGATTCTAGTTTCTCATTTATTGCATTATCTTTTGTTTAGTCTCTTCCCATGTATTCATATAGTGTCCTTTTTAACCCATACTCGTAAATACATCATTTTATCATGTCCTCACAAGTACGGGTATTGTGAACCAATTAATGTATGGGTAGATAGTTTGCAGCTGTAGCCTTCATTTTATCTTCCTTAATTTTATATCCCAAAAAAACTTAGAACTGTCTCAAAAAGCTACAGAACAGTGAGGTGTCCTTTTCTGGTTTTATCCGGTACAAAATAATAGCATATGAAAATAAATCCAACTTTTTTTGAATACCATATCAATTATATCCTTCAATGTCTGAGACTCTTGTTTTCTTTGCCAATGGTTTTAAATATAATACAAATAACAAAGGTGAAAGAGGACACCCCTGCCTGTTTCCTTTTTTTGTATGCAACTTATCAAACGGAATTATCCCACTTTTATTTTTTTCCTGCAGTTCCTCATATATCCTCCTAATTAGACATATTATTTTATTAGGAAATATAAATGCTTCCATACCAGCTTGTGCTGTTAATGCTTTCTCTGCATCAGGACCCACCAAGAACAGTGGTATTTTTTTACATTCTACCTACATCTGGATCATCATTGTTCTGTTAGTGTTGTCAAATGTTTGTGCCCCCCCACACACACACAAACCCACAGTGATCCATACCTATCTGTTTTGGCAACACACTTGCCATTCATTTAACAATTATAAACATAAACACTTTATAATTATGGTTTAAAATTAAAATAGGCCTATATGAAGCTGGATCTGATGGGTCTTTACTGTCTTTAGGTATTACAGCCAAAACAGCTTTTTTATAGGATGTTGGTGCTCCCCTCCTTTTAAAATACTGTTAAACAAAGTCTTCCAGATCTTTATCACTTTCTTCCCTTTTAGTGTCCACATTTCCACCATAATATGCTCTATTCCTGGAGACTTTCCTACAGACTGGTTTTACATCATCATTTTTGTTTCATCTCCTCCTATCTTAACTGTTAATTTTTGAGCCTACCTATAACCTTGGCGTATTTAAGTATCCCTTAAATATTTCCATTGTTTTTTCTTGATTTCACCACTTCTCTGATTTATACACATGTTCATAAAATTTCCAAAACATCTTTAATACCTCTACAAGATCTGTGGTCATTTTTATTTTTGAATGCTCTGTAAGTTTGTCAATAACCCTTTATATTTTCCATTGCTTAAGCTGTTGTGCCAAAAGCTGTTGTGCTCTGAAGTTATTATAAAAAACAGTTGCTTAACAGCAATCTTTCTAAACTCATTCATATTATCCAGGTAGTACTTTGTTTTCTTGTTAGCACTCTGCTGTTGCACCTCTTCTTGATCTGTGAGGTCCCCCTTCTTCTGCAATACTTTTACCTTTGTCGGTCCCTAAATAATTCTTGTTACTTCTTAACCATATGTCTTTTTCTTTTATTTCTACCTTATTTTTAAACTTTAGGGTGGCACAGTAGTGTAGAGATTAGCATGGCTGCCTTGTCGCAATAGGTTCTCTGGTTTGATTCTCAGCTGACATGCCTTCTGTGTGGAGTCTGCATGTCCTCCTTGCATCCATGTGGGTTTCGCCCAGTTGCTCCAGTTTCCTCCTAGAGTCCAAAGATATGCCATAGGTTGAGTGGACACTCTAAATTGACCCTAGGTGTGAGTGCATGCAGATATGTGTGGTCCACCCTCTGAGGAGAGTTGGGCCTTGGACTAGTGACCTGAGCCTGTGAAACATGTAACTGCTACAGAAACAATGAGCTCTGAAAGGTAGTCATTGCCCAATATACCACACGGTGCATAAATGGGAATGAGATAGAGAGATTTTTAAATTCCACTTTCATTATATCCCACTCACTAGCTGTAATTCTTGAGTACTTTCCATTTTCCTTAATAACTCCAGAATTTCCACTAACCATTGCTTAAATCCATTTCTTTTTAATGGGTACAGGGGGAAGCAACAGTGTCTCATCATTACTTAATTACCTTGCATTTTTATTTTAGCAATTATTGGGTCATGATCTGAAATAGTTATTGGATTATTATTTATTTTTATTTTATTACAGTTTGATGACCCGGATAGTCCACTGGGCCTGGAAGAGCTCGTTTTCAGTGGAGGCCCAGGGAGAAAAGCTCCACAGGATATAGACAATTTAAGAATAGTTATACAAAAGTAAATAAAGTAGTAGAAGAGTGAAAAATACAGAGATAATAAATATATTATATACATATATTATATATATTGACTATATGACAAATTTATCAATTAAATGCACATGTTCCTGTGAAATATAATTTCTGTCTAGTCTATCCCAGTTATTGTACCTCAGGAAATAATATGTAAATTATCTTCGAGCTCCTACTTCTTCCATATGAAATATTTTCATAGATTTATTCAGAAATCTATACTCTTTTGTTATATTTTATCTTCTTTGCCACCCAGATGCATCCTTATTGTTGCAAATCAAATTCCATTCCCATCCAAAAGTAATATTCCCTGCTGAAAGCTGATTATTTCTCTTGAATTTTTGTAAGCTCCATAACAGCAGTTTTAGATGGAATATAAATACATGCCAACATAATCCTCATCCATTACAAGTAGACCCTGACAACCACAATTCTCCCATTATTATCTTCCTTTCTTTTCTCTTTTATCATTATTGGAGCTCCTCTAGCAATTAATATAAGCACTCATCTTTTCCTTTTTCCCTGATATTTCACTGAATATCCATCCTGAATTCCGTTCTTCATTAAAGTCACATGCTCATTTCCTTCCAAATGTCTCCTGTAAACACAAGTAGGAGATCAGGAAATAATATTTTATTAAGAAATGCATAGTTTATTTTTATTTGCACTATGCATTTCTTAATAAAATATTATTTCCTACTTGCCTTTATGTATGAGTCCATTAATATTCCGAGATAATATGAAAAGTGTCACCATGACAAGAAGTCATTATTCCCATGTATTATATATGACAATGTATGACAGCTTTTTTAAATGCCTATTTCCAGTTTTTGTGATACATGCACCAAATAATGTTTGTCAGATTGGTTCTTTACACTGTTTTTTTTTTTATTATCAACATTGGAATCTACAACACATTTTATAATTCTTTTTGTTTTAATGAATTCTCTCAAAAAAGCAAACACACACCAGTACACCCCATAACCTCATAACTAAATATAAAACATGCAAAACTAGGAATATTTTCAAATAATGAAGTTTAACCCTCCTAATAGGAGCAATTGTCACACATAGTCAGATACAAACACAGGCCATAACTAACTTAAGGTTGAGGTTATTTGTGCTAATATACAGGTTATTGCCTGTGTTTCTACTTACACTAATTAGTGTATATTCTTTTTTATCTTTATTCCATTTCCAGATATGGAAAATAACATGTATGCTTTCAGAAACAATAACTTTCAGCCTTGAGGAAGCAATGCTTTGGACTTTTTATTGCTCATAATCAGCTTGTCTCCATGGAAACGTAAGAGAAAAAAATGTAGTCCTCAGCTGCAGGCTTCAAAAGATAAACTGAAACATTTATTGCTAAAGGAAAACTTTTTGTTATATTCAGTGCTCTCTTATTTACTTGTTTCAACTTTAAAGTATCAGTATTAAGTCAAAGGTCTTAATACTGACATTCATCTATACAAAAGTAAGAGAAATCATATCAGCTTTATATGTCTTTATTCGTTGTGCACGTTTGCACTCCATCTCCCCCACCTCAGCAAACCATGATTACAGCCTATTAACTTAATCATGCTTTTGTCTAGCCTTTTTTCCCTTTTTGCATCATAGTGCCTCCATTACATAATATTGACATGAGGAAAGAAAGAAAGAAGGGAAGAAAAGTCATATTTTTAATTTAATGTTGTTATCACACACAAAGACATTTAAAAATGCTTTACTATAAAAGGGTCATAAAAAATATTAAGAATGGAAACTGTTTTATTTACAGTAATCCAGCTGCAGTTCCCCCAGTGTCCTCCCAAACATTAATGATATGTAGTGAGGCAAATACGTTTTACTTCCTCACAAATTTAATAAAGTCAAGAAAAATCCACTCTTTCTACTTTTTCTTATATAACCATATTTCATAAATGCAACTGATGCTTTATAGTTTCACATTTATTCACTAACTTCCAAGCTGCTGATCTTCATGTTCAGCTCTTATCTCCTAGCTCCAGGTTATGGTTCAATTTCAAGGTACTCCTCATTCTTCTAATCAATACTTGTACCTTTTTCTGTCTCTCAAGCATTTTCCTTTGGAGCAATGGAAAATGTTTCACTGGCAAAGTCTCTCCAGGTGCTTTATTATCAGAAGTAGAATCCCACTCTGCTTGATGACACGTTTTGTTGGATAAACTTTTGTATTTTCTTTTTAGACTGTACTGCATAAAAAATTCCATTGATCCTCAAGGGAAAAAAATTCTGATGACAGCTGGATACAGCAGCTAACTCTCAACATTCCCTGATTGCTGGAATAAATCTGTTTCCTTTCTGCCTGGTATACATGTACTAATCACTTTCCACAAGCACTCTAATACCTCCAACTTTTAATACTCTGCCCTTTTGCCACAGTTTTTTCAGGATCATCTCCTTCTGATGATAGGTTTGAATCTTTAACAATACGGGTCTTAGCTTCTTTCTCGTGGCCAGATTTGGAGCATACGCATGGTCTGCCCTTTCAGTTAACACTTCCTGCTGTGGAATGCTAGTTCAGTTATTTGTACCTTCATAAAATTAATACAGTCTTTGCCTTCTAGTTTCTCTGGTACAGCAGAAAATCTCAGACTTTTCCTATGGGCTCTGTTCTCTAATTCTACCAATTTTTGAAAGATCTTTTCTTGAGCAGTCTCATGCTCAGACAGCTTTTTCTTCATTTCAGCCTCTGATTTTTGCAGTTTTATTATCTCATTTGAATATCTTTTTAAAGTGTCTTCGATTTATACCAGCCATTTGTTATTTGAGATGATATAGTCCTTCAGTTTTTCAATTATTTTAATCAGTTCTGAACACGTCACTTATTTTTCCTCTGGATTACTGAAAGCAGTGTCTTTTATCAATGCTGAAGCTTGACCTGCTTTTTGCTGAACAGCTGCAAGATTCTTCCCTGTCAGGTTTTTCTCTTTAACTGTTCTACTTGATTTTCTTTCAAGCTCTATTAGTTTTTTCTCTACTTGCATCCAGGCTATGTACTTAGTAGCCAGTAACTGAATTTGCTAAAAGGTGACAGAGTTCCTGGCCCTTGTCTTTTAGTTTCTTGTTTTCACACTAGGATAGCTGAAGTTTAGCTGTTGGTCAGTCTGCAGCCATCTTGGAAAGTCCCCTTATTCTCAGTATTGATCATCACAGCTATTAAGTACTCTGTCCACTTTGGAATGTATCTCAGTAAATATTTCAAACAATTGGAAAGACACCTAAAGCATGTAACTGAAATGATTACAGGCTTAAATTCCCTTAGCTACCAAGAGAGAATGGAAGGGAAGCTATATCCCTTTATTCAGTGTATTACAGACTATTGTAAGGTTATCTCTCTATCATTTGCCATAGCATTAAATTCCTTTAAGGATAAACTAGATGAATAAATGTGTATCCACTATTTTAGTCTGGGATTGATTGGAATTGACTGTTATGGCCCTCTGGAGAAAGACAGTGTGGTGTGAATGAAGGTGCTTGCAAGGTGAGAATGCTCATAGGATTTTGTTTCATATTATCATAGGATCATAGGAGGTTACTAGAGTAAAGACCCTAGGTCTCTTTCAAGCCTACCCAAGTTCACCTTTATTTCCACCATCAGCACCTATCGCCCCTGTCCAAGAGGGACACAGGTGGAACTCCTGGGGTGAAATTACCCATCCAATAGTTCAGATTTTGTTTGAAGAAGGCCAATGAGGTACTCTGCTTGACATGAAGCAGGATTCTATTTCAAATGTGTGGTAACCTCTGTGAGACAAATCTGTCCCTCCAGCAGGTTCTTTTAGTGTCACATACCAGGTTAAGGCCTTTACACCGAGTAACCAGTGCAACATTTGACTTACGGATATGCAGCATTTGCAATAAGGCAGGGTCAAAGATTGCCTTATACGCAAGGTAGAGATCCCCTCTGAGTAGTCTGCTTAAACCAGAATAAAGTGACAGTGATTTCAGATGATCCTCATAGGACAGACGTTGAAGACCTTGAATTTATCTTTTGAGGAACCTTTGTAGTCTTTCCAATTGCTGCAGCTGCTTGGAAAGGTACATTTGAAAAGGGGCATTGTACTCAATTATTAGCCTGATGAGAGAAGAGTACAGGGAGATTAAACCTTCTTTTTTTTTCCTGGAGGCAATGCCCTTAGTAATGAGATGAGCAATAAAGGATACCATTGTTACCACTGTGGAGACATGTGATCAAAGGTAAGGTTGCTGTCAACCTGTGTGCCCAAGTCTCTCACCACTGAGTACATTCTTAAAGTGTTATCATTGATGTGGTAGTTAGCAGGAAAATCACCTTACTGAAAAGAATGATAACGCATTTTTTTGCATTGAGTTTGAGACCATGACTTTGGCGCAAATCATTTGTTTGTGTAAGACCCTCTTGTAGGATGCTGACATCATTTGGAGATTCTATAACTGCTCGTAGTTTACAATCATCAGCAAACATTGTCAGCTACGGACCTTTAGTTATAGCTTGTACTTCAGAGAAATAGATTCCAAACAGTCGAGATCCCAGGACTGATCCCTGTGGAACACCACTGGTTACAGGTCTGCTGTTGGAGGTGGATTCCCCTATTTTGAGTATATGGTTCTATCAGTGAGCCAGTTAGCAACCCATTTAATGATATAAGGGTTGATACCTAGCTAGGTAATTTTGTCAATGATGCCTGAGTAGGGGATAGTGTCAAAGGCCTTGGCTATGATTACGTAGGCTGTATGCACAGATTTACCCTTGTTCAGTACCTTGGTTACTCTCTCGAAGAAGTCCAACAGGTTCAACAGGCATGATCTCACTTTGACAGATCCAAATTGAGTACAGTTAAGTGTTTGGAGATTACCTTGTCTTTGTTGATAAGGTCCATGATGATATGGTCCATGGCCTTGTAGATGAGGCTAGTCAGAATAAGTCTGTAGTTCCCAGGGACAGTGGAAGTGACACTTCATTGGAATACTTAGAAATCTATGAATTTATTAAATAGTATCAATTCATCTGATATGAGCACTATATGCAGTTCAGACAAGTAAGTAGTCAGGTAAATCATGAATGGAGGATAGGGAAGAACTGTGAGATATGGCAGGTGGACTATGTAACATAATGGACATTGCTGCATATATCACCATCTGCTTTCATCATCAAATATAGTCCCCCGTATATTTCCTTTCTTCTAAATCTAACAATCATGTTTATTTTTTGTAAAAAAATATGCAGATTGTGGTTGTTATCAGTGTGGTTTACTAGATCAGACTGTCACATGCACTTATCTGTGCTAACAGCTGCTGAGATGTATAAATCAATAGTCATGTGCCTGTAAAACCAAAACTCTCTATTACATGTTGGTGACTGGTGATATTAGCTTACTTCTGAATGTTGATTTGCTTACATCTACTATACATTGCAATATATACTGAGGTATGGTAATGAACCTCTGTCTTTAAGACATGTACATAGAACAGCACAGCTAATGGTGCTTCATCTACAACTTTTATTCTGCTGTAGCCCAGAAGCTATGATTAGATTACATTGATAGAAATACAAACAAATGATACATGCAGGTGTATATGGTATGAACATGTCTCACTAGCATCTGCTTAACCCATTATTTGGTGCAGTGTACATTGGACTTGATTACAGCATCCCAGTCATTAACATCCTTAGTAGAAATATTAAACCTCTCACACATACAGATGCACACAACACACACACACACACACACACACACACACACACACACACACACACACACACACACACACACACACACACACACACACACTATATTGTATACTGAATTTGAATTTTAGCTTTCTAATATAGTACAGCAAAATCACTTTTTGGCATCATAGTCTTTACACATTATGGAACACTGTATTAAAATAGTTACAGTAGTTCATTGCTGAATCACAAGCCAAGGATCGATTGATTGATTGATTGATTGATTTATGTTGTTTGTATGTCTTATCTGTCTATCTAGTTGTCTAGCGGTGCATTTTTTTTAATAATGCATTATTTATTTATAATTTTGTAAACCCAGGTAACCTACTACTCAGAGCACATTTAAAGAGGATGCACAGGGAGAAATGCTCTTAAAGAAAGCAATATTTCATGTAAGAATTAACATAATGCAAACATTTAAATTAATTATTGATAATACAGAACAAAAGTTTTTGATAATAACCACACATACTACACATATCAATATGCAAACACACATTCAGTAATGATATTAAAATCAAGCAAATAAAGGAAATGATAAAAAATATAGTAACAATATCACTGAAATTGTGTAAATTAACTAATATAAAGCAACAGGATATGTTTTTGGTAAAATGTTTTGGAACAGATGGAACACTGGTGTGTCAGAGTCTACTTTAAATCCCACAATTAGCCTTCATTAGCAAACTTCATTTATACAGTATACCCTCTGTAACACTGCCAGATCAGCTATCTGGAATTTTATAAATAGTTTTATGTCATTTGTGAATACTGATATGATTTATACAGAACTGTACTATGTCATTTGTGAATATTGATATGATCTGTACAGAACTGTATATGTACTGAGCTTCAAGAATGTAACCACAGCATACCCTGCTGGCACATAGAAGAGTAACTTGCAAAAATTCAAGAAAATAAGTTGAAATTAAGTCCTTTACAATGTGCTATAAAAGTTAGTGCAGCAAGGAGACAGGATGCCTAGAGCTAGACTTTTTTTTCTATTGTCTTGAAATAGAAATAATTACTAGGTTTCAAATGTAAAAGTATTTTATTGTTTTATGACTTCCAAGTCTTGCAAACTTCTGAGAGACATGTACTTCTAACACAGAGATGCTAGTTTTTGTTAACCTAGGAACTGAAGGCAGGTGGCAAAGTGTGATGTCATCCAAGCTGACCCAGCAATAATGTTTATTATTAATTTAAGAACTGTTTCAGAGAAAGACTGGGCATTTTGTGTTTTGTCTTGGACTTAGCAAGAACATCCACTCATCTGCATTTGCCTGGCTCTGTAAGTAAGTAATTTAGGGCATAGTATATTTTAGATATAGATAAGAATATAGTAAAGATTAGTTTAGATGTTTTCTGTATTTTTTTAGACTGTCCTGCAATGTTGTTTTAAAATATTTCATGTGATTCTGAACTCCGCAATTATTGTGTTATTTGAGTATTGTCTTGTTCTTTTATTATTTATTATGAAATATATTTAAACCTATCTTTGTGGCTGATATTTGTGAGACATATTTAAGCCCGTTGAGTACTTGCATATGTATTTGGAAACACTGTACAAGACACTCCTAAATAGCCTTGCTCTTGGTCACATTAACCATTTGGATAATAGTAACATTAAACAATAGGATTGGTCACCCTCTGGGAATGGCCTTAAAGTAGCTCATAAGGGGTTCTGATGGCAGTGATAACTATCTTATGGTCTGGGCAGAAGGTGGCATAGCCAATAACCTTGTGCCAGCCTTCCCCGGGTATGTATTTGTGTATAAATCAAATCTCAAAGTGTGTGTGTGTGTGTGTGTGTGTGTGTGTGTGTGTGTGTGTGTGTGTGTGTGTGTGTGTGTGTGTGTGTCAGCTACTTGGAGAGGGACATGAAGCACTGGTTGAACAGAGAGAGTGTTGGGAGGACTTGGCTTGGAACCCTAGCTAAGGCTCAACTCTATAGTTGTGCCAGTGGGGAGTCTTCCTGGGGATCTTTGGAGAAAGAGGGAGAAACCAGCCCCAGACTGACTGTGACCTCTGTGTGCACCTAAGGCAAATTGTACTTTACTGTTTGTATACTTGTCATCCTCCCAGTGTGTACTTCCCTCACTGTTGCCAGTGGTGAGGATTGAGCCTCCTTGATTACTGGGCCAGTGCAGGGGCATCACATATTAATTGGTGAACAGTGGCTGGATATCCACTTCACATATTAATTGGTTGACAGTGGTGAGTTAGGCACATCACATATTAACTGGCTTGTAGTGGTGTGGATATTTAATTCCTGCAGCTTGTTTGCAGTGGTCACTGAAGGTGTTTGTATTCTCAATCAGCCATGCAGTGAGCATTCAGAGTTCATATCACAAGTGTTTTATTTTTTATTAGCTTAGTTAGTCAGGGAGAGCAGGCAAGCATGTCAGCAGAGGAGTATGGCAAGCTGACAAGGAGCCAGTTGGCTGAAATGTGCCAGGCTAAAGGACTGGTGCATGCCAACCTGACTAAAGTGCATGACAACCTCACTATCACAGGATAGCAACCAGGAGGACAATCAGACTGGCCTTGGAGATGTGCAACTCTCAGAAAATGGACAGCTCATCCTTTCCACAAAGGACTTAAAAATCCATCTGGAGTTAAAGAGACTTGAGGTGAAGGCCAAGTGTTTGGAAATAGAGGCAGCAGAAAGACTGAGACATCTAGAGAGTGAGGAAAATGTGAAACTGCAACATCTGAAGGCTGAGAAAAAATGAGAAACTGTGACACCTGGAAGCTGAGGGGAAGGAGAGGCAGAGACAACATGAAAAGGAGATGCAGACTCTTCACCAGAGTCATGCAGGTAATGGGAAAGGTAGTAACTGAACCCAAGAAGCTAGAAAGGTCAGTAAATGTCTTCATGGTTCCTGACCCCTTTACTCCATGGTAAAGCTGTAACTGTAATTTCTAAACTATCTGATACTGATTGTTTAAATTATAATATTGTAAAGAACTGTCTTTTATAATGTTTTAAGTTAACATCTGAAGCTTATAGGAAAAAGTTTTGTGAGTATAGATGCAAGGCAGATGAAAGTGTGTGTGAATATATTGCAGAACTAAGCACTTATTTTCATAGGTGGGTAAGTGGCTATCAGGTCACCACTTTCAAAGGGCAGGCAGATCTTTTGGTGAAGGAACAGGAACTTAGCACTTTGCCTGTAGACATAAGAATCTGATTAGCTGATAGACAATGCACTACTGCAGATGAGTTGGGGAAGAAGGGAGACCTATACCTAGCAAGCAGGGGATCACTGCACAGGAGATGGACACCCAGTGCTGCTCATGGGTCTAAGAGAACCCATGGTGGGCAGCTCAGACTGCACCAATAGAGTCCACCAGTAGCAGGGGAAGCCACTAGTCCAGGTACACATCCAGGACCAAGGGTTAAATGTTTTAAATGCAACCAGTGGGGCCATGTAGCATATAGATGTCTATGGAGGCAAGGTGGGGAACAAAAGGTGGGACAGCCAGTAAGTGGAAATGACAAAATGCCAGCAATAAGTTGTCTTGAGACAACAAGGGTACCAAACTACCACAAGAGGTTATATCGTATCTTAGTGAATGGGAAATAGCAAACACCAGCGGCTCAAAGACCAACACACTTGACTTAAAAATGAAAAATGTTTAATACAAGAAAACTGTACCATGAAGCACTTTTCGTCTCATATAATAGTGGGACTTCTTCAAATAAAAACAGCTATCCAAAGTACGTCTTTATATATACAACCATAGTACTTTGTTACCCAATCACTGTCTCCTCCCATTCAATTGTTAACCCTTCCATTCCTATTTTATTTTTAACCTAAAAGTAACATGTAATCGACATAACAAGTCAAATAAACTGCTCACATTAATACTTTATCTTAAAATCCTCAGTGTATTTTCAGCCATTCGTTCAACCTTACAATACCTATTTTTTGGCATGGGCTAGAATTGCTTGAGCTCATGTGTAAACATTATCAAGTGGCAGCTGATAACTTGGCTAAAGACACAACAGAAATAGACAATCTCATTAGAGTACATTCTGGTTTCCAACATTACCGGTTTGACTACAAAAGAATGTTTAATTGTATTGATCAATACTTAATGAAACTGAGATCAACTAAGGTAAAAAAGAAAAGCTGAATAGAGATAGGTATGAATACAGAAATGGTCTTGCCTATCCAAAACCTCCCACTTTTCAAGTTTGAAATGTGACTGGTCAATGTGAAAGTATGGAAGGGGTTACTGCAAATTATCAAGAGGGAGCAATGTCCACTTCAAATATGAACGTGAACTAGGCTCAGGAAGTTCTTGAGCCACTACGTCGAAGTGAAAGAATCCTAAATAACAGCAGAATGCACTCAAACTATCAACAGTCACAGAACATTGATAATAAAAACCAGCAAAGTGTAAATTTTCAGAACATGGGCACAGAACCACAACCCATGCCAAGGAGGGACACAGCAAACCAGGAATACATGCAAAGAGAAAAAACAGAAAGGTAAATGAACCACTACAACTGACTTGTAGTAACTGTAGAGTTATTCTAAACAAGGAGAATAATTTCTAAATTTATAGCTATTTAAATGTGACTGTACATGCAGATTTAGTAGAAATTTTAGCCAAAGGTTACACATTTGTGCCTACATTTAAAGCAGACTTAGCAAAGACCTTAATTGACTTTAAATTATTTGTGAAGAAACTGAATCTCACTGTACTGTTGGGACAAAATGACCTCAGTGAAAAAGTGTATAATATTGCAAGTCACTTTAACCCTCCTTTACACTCTGTATTAGAATTGTTTGAACAGATTATGTGAACTGGATTTTTGTAACTGTATAGAAAGGCATAATAGTTTCAAACGCAACATTTTTAATATTAGTATAAATGAGAAGCTAGCATTGTACGATTTACAAATGTTGCCTGTTGGGTTAATGAAGCCAGAAAAGGGGGGAGGACTGGTTATCATGAACAAGGAAGACTATACAGAAAGAATGTTAAAGCACTTGAACAGTAACATATATATAGAAATATCAAGAAACAAATTAAATATAGCATATTCACGTATTAAATTTTATATTAATTACATGCTTATGGAAGCAAGAATAGATGCAGAACTTTATAATTACTTAATTATGCCACCTCCTAGGATCCCCATATTGTTTGGAAAACCAAAAGTTCATAAAATATGGAGGACCCCCCTGTATGAGGCCACTGGTCAATGCAAGAAATAGTATATCCTATGCAGGGGCAAAAATAGTAGATAATCTGTTGAAAAAATATGTCAGCGAAGAAGAACAGAGTTGCTAAGCCTCACGGTCATTCTTAGACAGTATTAATAAGTTGGGATTCAAAAGTAAATTTAACTTCTTAACCATAGATGTAAAAGATCGGTACTCTTCCATTCCCCATACAGAAAAAATTGAATGGGTGAGCTATGTAATGAAAACAAAAGGTGCATCAATGGAAGAAGTTAGTTTGGTTGAGGAAATATTGGAAATAATATTGACCAATAATTATATAATGTTTGACAACAAACTGTTCCTTCAGAAAATTGGCATAGCAATGGGCTCCCCATGTGGAGCCAGTTTTTCCAATTTAGTTATGACATATTGTAAACAGGAATTTTTTAAGAAGAAAACAACATTGGTAATCAAACTTATTTTTATGCAAGGTTTCTGGATGATATCTTTATGATTATTAAAGGTGAAGAAAGTACAGCTACAGAGCTGGTAAGGTACCTTAATAGTACCACAACCTTTTTGCGGTTTACCTTTAATTATCATGCAGAAATAATAGCTTACTTGGACATTGATTTAAGCAAAGATAGTGCCAACAGGCAATATATAGCAAAAATGTATAGGAAAGAAACCTATTCTAATGCATTCCTACATGTTTCTAGCTGACATCCCTTTCACCAAAAAAGATCAGTGGTGAAACTGCAACTAGTCCGTGCAGCAAGAATGATCAGGAGGAAGATAACTTTCAGGTGGAATGTAACAAACTGACAGCAATGCTTCTGAAAATAAGTTACCCAACTACTCTAGTAAAGAATTTGGTAGAAGAAGTTCAAAACAAAAGAGAGAATGGTGAATATAGGCCTATACTGGGGACAGACAATAGGGGCAGTCCACAAAATAGTAATTGTGATAAAAGTGATTTAAACATTGACAATAGAGTGTATACTACATATAGTTTCATTACATCATTTAGTTTGGATGCAGTTGAACTTAGGAACATTATATATAAGAATTGGGAAATAGTTAAGAATGATGCATTTGTCAGGCATAAATTAAATAGGACACCACAAGTAGTCTTTAAAAGGGGCCCTAACTTAAAATGCCTCCTCGAATGAGAAGGTGCAGGGCTCCAGGGTAGACTGGGCATGTATAGGTGTGGCATGTGCAACTAATGTAAATGCATGGAAGTGAGTCAAAATTTTCATCTAAGAGAGAAGAAATACACTATTAAGTGTAGATTGGATTGTCAGTCAGAAATGGTAGTGTACATTGCCCAGTGCCAACAGTGCCTAGCACATTATATTGGAAAAAACGATCAGAAGTTAAAGGACCGAGTATATTAACATCTTTACAGTATTAGCAGGATGAAACAAGAAAATGCATTGGCTAGGCATATCATGGAGTGTCCTATCCACAAGTTTAAGTTTAGAGCACTACACCAAATAATGGGAAGTAATAGAGGAGGTCCAGTGTCACTAATGTTAGAGAGACTTGAACTTTTGTGACAACTGCGGACAGACGCTTGCCATTTTCCAGGATTAAATGAGGTTTGTTCAATTCTAGATGTCTTGAAATTAAAAAGCTTATTGAGATGAATAATGGCATTGATCACAAACAAACATGCCAAATTACCGGTATGGCTATGTCCTAATGTTTAAAGAGAAAACATAAAGAAAGTAGGTTTAAGCTTGTTTTAGATACTAAAGAATTTATGACAATAGGGGAAAAATAGATATTGTAAGGTTGAACGAATGGCTGAAAATACACTGTGAATTTTAGTTTATTTGACTTGTTAGGCCGAATAACTGCTACTTTTAGGTTAAACATAAAACATGAATGGAAGGGTTAACAACTGAATGGGAGGAGACAGTGATTGGGTAACAAAGTACTATGGCTGTATATATAAAGATATACTTTTGATAGTTGTTTGCATTTGAAGAAGTCCCACTATTAAGTGAGATGAAAAGCACTTCATGGTACAGTTTTCTTGTATTAAACATTTTTTTTTTATTTTTAGGTCGAGTGTGTTGGTCCTTGAGATGTTTGCTATGTAGTTTGGTTTTTCACTTCTTGGTTTGTGGAGTGTGAATGGGAAAGAAGCCATGGCTATTTGAGACACAGCCTTTGACCTAACCATTGTAAAGCCTGCAATCATTACAGAGGAGCACTACTTGCTTGGGCAGTCTACTCCAGTTAGAGCTTTATGAGGGACCCGATTCCAAATACCTTTGGCTAGGGTTCACCATGAATGGGAGCATGGAAAAGAAATCAGGCAAGTAAGTGTGTTTGAGGATATCCCTGCAGATGTCCTGATAGAGAATGGTTTTGATAATGCAGTACTCTGTGTGCATGAAGTTACATGCAGTCAGGCTTGGATACAAGCATGTGAGTCTGGTAGCCTGAGGGAGAACCAGACAGACTGCACACTTGCAGCCAGGACTGGTGAGGTGGTTATTTCAGGGAGGTAGCTACCCTGTAGCAGTGAGACTGAAGGGTACTGATGTTCCCTTGGACAGAGTGACTGCAAGGGTAGTGGTGAGTACTACTAGTACCCAGGCTAACAGTGAGGCACCGCTGTCAGAGGATGCCAGACTTCCTGTGGAAGGGGAGCTGGAAAGGGTTACAATGAGAGAGTTGAGACAGGTTCAGCTCTCAGACCCTACATTACAAGGCCTGAGGCAAGTAACTAGTGAAGCACACGATTCTGAAAGGTAAGAGGAATCTGTATGTTGAAAAAAAGGGTTACTGTGCAGAGAGTGAACCCCTGAGGAAGGGCTAGATGGTGAGAGAATACAGCAGTTGGTAGTGCTCAGAGCCTACCATCTGGCACTTCTAGCCATAGCTCATGATATTCCCTTTGCAGGTCATATGGGCATAAAATGTTCAAAGAGACATATTATGCAGAGCTTTTATTGGCCTGGGATTTCCTAACATGTGACAGGGTACTGCAGGACCTGTGAGCAGTGCCAAAAGGTAGGCAAGGCAGGAGACAAGTGAAAGCTCTTTTGATGCCTTTGCCTGTGATTGAGGAGCCATTTCAGAGGGTAGCTATGGATATTGTGGGGCCTCTGAGTACCCCAGGTTACACAGGGAAAAAGTACATCCTAGTGGTAGTACATTATGCTACCAGATACCTTGAGGAAGTGGTTCTGTCCTCCATTGAGGCAGAAAAGGTTGCAAATGCTTTGTTAGAGATTTTCAGCAGTATAGGTTTCCCAAAGAAATACTGACTGACAGAGGTGCCAATTTCATGTCAGACCTGCTGGCTTGTCTGTGCAAGTACTGTGGGGTGAAACACCTAAAGACCACCTCCTACCATCCCCAGACTAATGGTCTTGTGGAAAGGTTAAACTCTACACTCAAGACAATGCTACAGGCATTTGCAGACAAGTTTAAGAGGGAGTGGGACAAATATCTGCCCCATCTGTTGTTTGCTTACAGAGAGTTGCCCCAGGAATCCACAGATTTTTTCACCCTTTAAGATCGGCATAGGGTGAGGGGACCTCTAGGTTTGATTTGAGATGAGTGGGAGGGTAAGTGTGAATCCCACAAGGAGTCTGTTGTGGCATATGTCCTAAACCTCAGGACAAGGCTCAGGGAACTCATGGGCTTGGCCCAAGAGAACCTGGCAGAAGCCCAACATCAAAAAAAGGTCTGGTATGACAGGAATTCTCGAGCTACAGAGTATGCTATAGGGAAGCAGGTAATGGTTCTCATTCCTGTCAGACATAACAAGCTGCAGGCAGCCTGGGAGGGACCCTACAATATAGTAAGGTAGGTCAGTAATGTTAACTACATGGTAGAACTGCTAGGCAGGATGCAGGGGCACAAATTGTGCCATGTTAATATGATGAAACCTTACCATGATAGGGAGGCCCTTGTGGAGTCTGAGGGGGATCTGGAGAATGATCTGCTCAGTGAGGCTCAGACTGACACCTCAGTGGAAGGGGTAGCAATGTCCTAGCAGCTATCTCCTACTGAGGTTGGCCCCTTATAGGGTACCTGAGAGAGTCAAACTGACTCTGAGGGAGGAGATGCAGGAAATGTTGGAACTTGGGGTAATTCAGGAGTTCAGCAGTCCCTGGGGCTTCCCAGTGGTGCTGGTACAAAATAAAAATTCTTGTGGACTACAGGAAATTAAATAGTCATGCAGAGTCAGATGCTTACCCCATGCCTAGGACAGGTGAAACCCAAGAGCAGGTGGGTGGGGGTAAGTATCTTACCATTATTTATCTTACCAATGGTTACTGGCAGGTGCCCTTGACTCCCAGTGCTAGAGAGAGGTCAGCCTTTGAGAGTCCTTTTGGCTTGTATGAGTTCACGAAGATGCCCTTTGGGATGAAAAATGCCCCAGTGACTTTCCAGAGGCTGGTAGATCATATCCTGGAAGGAGCAGGATATTTTGCCCCTGCTTACTTAGTTGATATTGCCATCTACAGCCCTTCCTGGCAAGAGCACCTTCAGTACGTCAGTGAGGTGCTGGGCAGGATTGATCATTAAGCCCAGCAAATGTCAGGTGGGTATGGTACAGGTCTCCTACCTGTGACATATAGTGGGGAGTGGTAAGATCAGGCCAGAACCTGCCAAAGTAGAAGCCATTTAGGCATGGCCTGCTTCTGTTACCAAAAAGCAGGGTAGGGGATTCTTATGGACAGCAGAGAACTACAGAAAGTTCATCCTCAGTTATAGTACTATAGCTGCTCCCTTCACAGAACTGAGAAGGAACAACAGGCCAGATAAGGTAATGTGAACTCTAGCATGTGAGCAGGCATTACAGAAGTTTAAAAGAGCTTTGGGAGGACTCCCTGTGTTAGCCAATCCAGATTAAAGCAAAGAATGTGTTGTGCAGGTGGATGCTTCAAATCATGGGGAAGTGGCTGTACTTAACCAGGTTTCCTCAGAGGGAGAAGAGCATCTAGTGGTATATTTCAGTTGTAGGCTCCAACCCAGGGAGGAATGCTATGCAGCTGTAGAAAAGGAATGCCTAGCCATAGTATGGGCACTGTAGAAATTTCAGCCATATCTGTATGGAAGGACATTCACTGTAGTTACAAACCACAATCCCTTAATATGGCTACATCAAGCCGGCCAGCAAAATGCCAAGTTACTAAGGTTTAGCCTAGGGTAGCAAGCATATGATATGACAGTGCAGAATTGCAGTGGGGTTAGCAATGCCAACGCAGATGGAGTCTCAAGACAGGGAATGGGGTAAGGTATTCCCTGACAGGCTCAACTCTCTCAAGCAGTGTTTCTCAAGTGTCACTTGAAAAACTAGCTTGAGGTTTTGTTTTGTTTTTTTATGGGGGGGATTGTGACACTGCCAGCCCAGCTATATGGAATTTTGTAAATAATTCTATGTCATTTGTGAATATTTATAGGATTTATATAGAACTGTACTATGTCATTTGTGAATATTGATATGATTTATACAGAACTGTATGTTATGTACTGAGCTCCAAGAATGTAAACATAACATACCCTGCTGGAACATAAAAAATTAACTTACAAAACTGTAATGCTATAAAAGTTAGTTAATGCAGCAAGGAAACAGGATGTCTAGAGCTAGAAGTTTTTTCTGTTGTCTTGAAACAGAAATAATTACTTGGTTTCAAATGTAAAAGCATTTTATTGTTTTATGACTTCCAAGTCCTGCAAACTTCTGAGATATATGTACTTCTAACACAGAGATGCTAGTTTCTCTTAGCCTGGGAACCGACGTCAGGTGACAAAGAGTGAAGTAATCCAAGCTGACCCAACAGTGATATTTATTATTAAGTTAAGAACTCTCTCAGAGAAAGACTGAGCATTTTGTGTTTTGTCTTTGACCTAGCAAGAGCATCCAGTCATCTGCATTTGCCTGGCTCTGTAAGTAATTTATTTAGGGCATAGTACCTTTTAGATATAGATAGGAATATAGTAATGATTAGTTTAGATGCTTTCTGTACTTATTTGAGACTGTCCTGCAATGTTGTTTTAAAATATTTCCTGTGATTCTGAACTCTGCAGTTACTGTGTTTTTTTAATACTGTCTTGTTCTTTACTTACTTATTATTAAATATATTTAAACCTATCTTTGTGGCTGACGTTTGTGAGATATATTTAAGCTCTTAGAGTACTTGCATATGTATTTGGTAACACTGTGCATGCCACTCCTAAATAGCCTTGCTCTTGGTCACACTTACCATTTGGATAATAGCAACATTATACAGTAGGATTGTCAACCTTTGGGAAGGGCCTTAAAGTAGCTGATAAGGGGTTCTGGTGGCAGTGATAATGACCTTATGGTCTGGGCATAAGGAGGCATAGCTAGTAATCCTGTGGCAGCCTTTCCCAGCTGTGTATTTGTTTATAAATCAAATCTCAAAGTGTGTGTGTGTGTGTGTGTGTGTGTGTGTGTGTGTGTGTGTGTGTGTGTGTGTGTGTGTGTGTGTGTGAGAGAGCTACTTGGGCAGGGACATGAAGCACTGGTTGAACAGAGATAGTGTTGAGAGGGCTTGGCTTGGAACCCTGGCTAAGCACTCAACTCTGTAGCTGTGCCAGTGGGGAGTCTTAATGGGGATCTGGAGAAAGAAGGAGAAACCAGCCACAGACTGACTGTGATCTCTGTGTGCCCTTAAGGGAAATTATACTTTACTGTTTGTGTACTTGTCATCCTTTTAATGTGTATGAACCTCAATTTTGCAAGTGCTGAGGATTGAGGCTCCTTGATAACTGGTCCAGTGCAGGGGTGTCACACCCTCTATAACACAGGCCTTGCACACTGGAAAAATAGCCCCCAACATATTATTGGACCAACTAAGCTTGTCTCTTTTTTTCCCTTGATTTTTAGTAAGCACTCATTTCATAATGTCACCTACAAATGCAATGCATGCATGACCTAATCAACTGCAAAATGATAAAATTCGTCCACAGGAAATTGAATGGTTACAGGTGACCAACTATTTGCAATGTCGTCAAAGTATCTCTGTGTACTGTTATTTACAAATTGAAAAAATGTGTTAACTAAGCCTTGCAACTGTAACTCAAATGACAAAATTACTATAGAGGTAATATATTGCTGCTTCACTTTTAATACGGTTTATCATAGCACATATATCTTTCTAGATCTGTGGCTCAAAAGAACTGCTTTGTTCAATTCACATATCTGGTTAACAAAGAAAAATAAACAAATGAACAGAAGTACTATTTCCTTAATAAGTAGTTAAATTGGCATGGATTTTAACATTAAATAAAAAAGCAGTGATTGCTTTATATTTTTACTGAATTTGTCAGCCAAGAATAGCTTCTTCATCATATACAATAAAGCATTTTATCTAACATACTTTGGGGATGTAGTAGCATTTTGATGATTATAGCAAATGGTTTTACAGTCTCAGTGCAGTGGTAGTTCTGCTTTCATACAGTACATAGAAATCTGTGACATTCTTGGAAAATCAGCTCCTGCAATGCAATATATATATATATATATATATATATATATATATATATATATATATGAAGATTTTTAAACTGTAATTAAATAGAAATGCTGATGGAATAATTTCTGCTCAAATAAATATGGAAACACAACTAAAATTTATTTTGCAACCTTTTTTTGAAATTTTCTTTATATAAAAATACTTCTTGGTTCAAAGGTGACCAATTAATAAAAGCTTGGAAATAAAGATTAAGCAAAAAATCCAACTGACACAGCAATTATACTGACAATAAAATGAACAAAGTTTAGCACTTTCATTTCAAATACTATGACATTTCATCAGAACAGAATCATAATGAACCCACTTCCTTATATTAAATTCTCTTGTCACATACCATGATGTCAGAGTTCCTAAAAAAATGTAATTTAAAACAGATGAATTCTAGAAAAATATAAGCGTTCTTATGCCTAAAACACTCATATGTAAAACCGATAATAAAATAATAAAAAATTACATTGCTGTTATAATTTAGCTACTCTTAATTTTAATGCAATATTGAAAGCAGTTTGTCCATTCTAACCAGGAGTGTCTGCCTGCAATCATAGATGGCATCAAAACCATTTCTATTCAATAAATTCCTCCCAACATCCCTTTCACTGATTTTAATTTACCTATTTCAATAATACAACATTTAAAGAGCTTAAAATTATTACACAATGTAGCAATCTTATTAAGCATATGATTAATATTACTACCACAAAACTAGCTATACTATTCCATATGTACCACCATATGAAACTTTAAATTATACTTATTTGCTACCAGTTTTTGTTATTAATTGGCTTATGCAGTATCAGGTATTAGTCATCAATAAGAACACAATTCAGAGTGAAGAATGATGAAACTTGCTTCTACTGCTTATATTAATACTGTGAGCATTGTAATTTCTTCTGAATAGTCTAATCATGATTCAGAAAGTGATATTTTTGACCAAAACAGAGGCAAGTGCCTTGCTGCTACTTGTGAGACTGCAAATTGGTTGAAATGGAGCTAAAACAAACCGATACACATTCTCTTTTGTGTAATAAATTAATATAGATTAGCCATTTTGAGAGATATTCAGAGGTAATTGGTAATTAACTTTCCCTGAATCACATAACTATATATTGAACTGAGTGAGTAATAAACTATAAATTACTACTATACAACCACAACAAAATCATGTTGGGTAATGTAGTTTTATATAGTTGCCTGTGACCTCAAGTCGCATTATGAATGCTTATGCCATCTAGGATTTAGAGGGACTCACAGGCATCAGATAGCCATAGAAAATAAATGAGTTATTTCACCGTCAAACTTTATTTACATAGTTTATGCAGCAATAAAACAGCAGAAACATATTGTAGTTCTATAAAAAAGATGATGTGAAAATATAAAGTTTATTAAATGAATAATAACTTAATGTTGAACAAAACAGATCTTGCACTGTCCTACAATTTAAATTACTTTTCTGGAGTTTATCACTTCTAATTGTTTAAAACTGAGGAAATGCATTTTTGAAAGGAGCAAAATTAAATATTTGTCGGTTACTTTGTGTTGTACTATGAATGGTAAACTAAACATTTTTCAAATTAAACAAAAAAGTAAAAGCTGCATAAGACATGTGATTGATGTAATTGTTGCTCCCAGCATAAAGAAGCATGTAAAATTTATAAAGCTGAATCAGAGTCATGCAAATGTTTAAATTGTTAGAACAGCAGAATGGGCACCTAAGACATTTTTATTTTATTTATTTATTTTTCTTGTCTAAGCCTGAAACTTCCTTTGAGAGTCTATTCTAAAAATGGACTGCAACTTCCTGTAGAGTTGTATGAATTTCCTGATAACAATGTTTACATTTAAATTCTGAATGTGACATAAAGAAAAGAACATTGTAGTCTGGAGAATATGTTTAAAGAAAACTGCATTAATCACATTTCTTCTAGTATTGCCTAATTCTAGGACACTGATTTGTACTTTTTTGCAAGTAATTGAGCTATTCTAATTTCAAAGTGCACTATCACACCTCTCAGCTGTCACTGATTTTGCATAATGTCCATGATTTTAATTCATATTCTTTTGCCCTGCCCATCATGCATTTTTGATTTTCTGGTTAATCACTGAGGATTACAATTAGCTATCAGTCCCAAACATTAGTTTTATACCTCTTATTGTTCAGAAAATATATGCTGATGGAACACAAGCCCATAAGTCTCACTAGTTTTATATGTAAAGCCACGAAAAGAATTATCATGGAGATTATCAGTGGAGATATAGTAAACCTCCAGACACTGGACCCAACCCAGTTTGGTTTCATCAAGGGCAGATCATGCCTCAAACCAGATGGACTTCTTTGAGAATGTCTCCAAAGCAATGGATGAAGGCAAAGTCATTCACACTGCATATCTTGACCCGGCCAAGGCATTTGACACAATACTCCACTCGGGTATTGTTGACAAACTCAAGAGGTTAGGTACAAACCCGTATGTCACCCAGTGGATAGCCAAATGGCTCACAGACAGGACCCAGGAAGTTAGAATTGGGGAGTCCACCTCTACAAAGAGGTCAATCGCAAGTGGAGTCCCTCAGGGATTAGTCCTTGGACCGCTGCTTTTTGGGATTTACTTCTCAGAAGTCAAGGCCAATGTCAGTGGTCTCTGGCTGACTAAATTTGCAGATGATTGCAAACTAGAAGCTGTCATTGAATTGCACACCGACACAAATTTTCCCCAGGAGGGGCTGACACAGATGAACAACTGGTCTCAGAGCCATGGACTAAAAATAAATGCCAAGATATGCATAATAATATCCTTTGAAAAGTCATCCATCCCTGGTAACTATCATATTGATAACACACCCCTTGGAGTTGACCCAGTAGTCAGGGACTTAGGGACACACATAGATAGCAAGCTAGCCTTTGATCATCACGTGTCTACAGTGGTGAGGAAATCATTCTATGTTGTGTAATGTATAAACAAAGGTATGGCATCTAAGTCCAAGGAAGTCATTGTTTCACTGTATTTGTGCATTCATCAGACTTATCATTGAGTACAATGCCTCCTTTAGTATGTACCTAACCAAGCATATCCAACAATTGGAATGTCCACAGAGGTTCCTCACTAAAAGAATACAGGACGTAAGTAATATGTCCTATGCAGACTACCTCAAGGCCTTATCCCTGTATTCTCTCTCCTACAGGCTTTTGAGGGGAGATCTATGATCGGCATACAGGGCATTATCAGACCCCACTCTGATGGACCTCCTGCATATCCACAAAATAAACAGCACAAAAATTATCTATTCTAAAGATTTAAACCTTTTATGTGATATAACTAGGACCTCCTGAAGAGATAGGTATGTATCCTGGAGACTACCCCAACTATGGAACAGGCTCCCCATCCATGTGAAGCAGAGTTCCGCCCTAACCCAATTCAAGTGCAACTTGGACAATTGGATGGGAAGCAAAAATAAATCGTCCCTGGTTTGGTACTTGTGTCTCTAGTGGACAGAGGTAACCTGTAAATGGTTAATATCCCAGGCCCATGCTTACATTTATCAAAGGTATCAGAACTTGCCAGAGATTTGGAATGCATGGCTAAGTTTAAAAAGGCCCTTGTGGTCATTAGCCTAGTAAACACCTATGAATCTATGAACCTATAAAACTTGTTATTCTAAAAACCTTTTAAGGGATTTAGAATAATATTTAAAAAATATCACTGATTGTGGGCCGTTGTTCTGTCATTATTTCTGACTTTATTCAGCATATTTAAGCAAGGAAGTTGAAAGGTATAGCAAGTTCATTTAGCCTTTTCCCTTACATCTACAGTATGCAATAGATATTTTGGATTGACAGCTCTTATCTAGATTTAATTGCATAGTCTACACAACTGCTAAATGCTTTTTTAAAGATGGTGGCAGGTGCCTTACAGTAAATCATTAGCTAGTAGTAATTGCAAGGTAAAATAGTTGATAGGTTTGGCATGCCTTCCACCTGTTTAACTCTTATGTCGTGCTCTTTTCTGTAATTCTGTAGCTGCACATGCATTTTATTTTCAAGTGGCATTGCCCAATTGTAGCTATTTTGAGGAAAGTATCTCATTGTTCAACTTCAACAGCTCACCACCAAGGGTGTATTTATACTAATAAAATATAAGGTATGTGCAGAGAACTGGTAACTTATCAGCTGTTAGTATTTACCTTCTACAGTGGAACTGTTTTATCCCCTGCTTCCAAATAGTTATGTCATAGGCGGTTTAACTTGAGAGCATTTATTTATTTATTTTACTTTTATTTTTATTTCATTTACACATTTTTGACTGTATTAGTCACAGAAAGTTAATGGTCTCTTTTCAGAGGAGCCTGACGGTGGAATTCATACATGACTATAGGGAAATTTTGCCACAGCAAAAGGGGCACTTCTTCTATTCTTTTGTTTGTGTGTATATTGTGTTTTCAGACATCCAGCTTTCATTCCTGACACAGAGATGGCTGGGAGAAGCAACAAAATGGCAGAGCAGGAGAAGAGGGTTTATGCAGAAGAAAAATAGAGAGACGATCAAGCTGAAAAAGTTATGGACAGTAATATATGTGTGAACGGAGACCTAACAATCAGGCAGAGAGTAAAGGGATGTGAGCATTTGTAATCATGGTAGCTGTATGCTGCTGCACTTGGTAAAGGATAGACTCTACTAAAAGGTACTGTGCAAATTGTAAAAAGAGTAAGAATTTGTGCTTGAAAAGAACGTGTTATTGACAGATATTTTATTTTGTACAAACTGAGTTTGCCTTTGGGGTTTCATTAAAATGCATTATGCCTTTTATACATTTTAGTAATGGACATTTCTTTGAAGTTGAAGCATTATTGGACATTTTATGTTTATGAAGGCAAAAGGAAATAATTCCACAGGAATGACTTTCTGTTTTCTGTGCAATGGACTAGACTGAAAAAGAGTATGGCACAATTTTGAACAGATGAATAAAACTGTTTGAACTGAAAATGTGTTTCTTAAAAATGCTGATTTTCTGTGCTAAATGTTATAAAATCAGAAGTTGAAAGGGGGTTGTGGAATGGGGGTTGGGAATTGGTTGTGTTTCTAAATGCTAAGAACAATGGTTTGAAACATTTGCCTTGAGAGATTTTTGTCAGTGGCAGCCAATGGTCATTAAGATGCATTGGACAGCATAAGACATGTTATTTTTATGGGGATCTTAATCACCTCATTAATGAATGTGTCAAGACAATGTACAATTAGTGTGGGGAGACAGGACATATGATAAACAAATGTAAGAAGGAGTTCAGAATTTGTAAAAAGAGAGGTACTTTTGGTTTGATTGTGACAAAAATAAAGGGAGTGACAGTGTTGGATGCATCAATATAAATGAAGGGGGAGGAAGAAAATGAGACAGTAGGGACTTATGGAAGGGGAAACACATGAAAGAAAATTTTGTTAGACATTTAGCTCAGAATGTACCCTTTGAAGAAAATGAAGAAATGGAAAATGCATTTGAGAATTAGATGGTGAAAAATCTGATCTTTAAGAGAGGAACCAACAGAATTAAAAAAAAAAAAGAATACTTGTGGAATCAGTGTTTATTTAATGTTTAGGGGGAGTTTGGTTAGAAGTAATAAAGAAAAGAGTAGGGGCTTATGAGGTCAATGAAAATTTGGAGGGATGTTATTTTATTTTAAATGACATAAGTTTATTAGGAATAGAAAGGCAAGGCAAATGAAAAGGAAAATGAGTAATGAAAATAGAGAAATAATGGAGTATCAAACAAAAATAATTTTATGGGATTTACATGCAAAAATGTAAAGGTTACAAGAAAAGACTGGTACAAAGATATAGTTAGAAGGTTATATCGACTGACACCTTGGAAGACATTAAATAATATTATTAAAGTAATTAAGCTAAGAGTGGATTTAGGAATCTGGAAGAATGTTAAGATCATTAAGAAGATTAAGAAGAAATAAGGGGATGGGTTGGGAGGGTGGCTTAATGGTTAAGGTGTTTGCTTTACAAACACGAGTTTCAGGGTTTGAGTCTCACAAGGGATAATTGGCTAGGCTTAAAATGGCTCGCAAGGGCAGTTAGCTTAGTACTAATCTATGAACCTATGGAGGGAAATACCTTCTGTAAGATTGTCCTAATAATTATGTTTGTTTTGTAATGATTTAGAAACTACAGGACATGCCTATCTTTATTGTGAAAGGATATAAATTATGAGAAAGAGTTCATAAAGAAGGGTAGTTGGGTGGTACGAAAAAGATAGAAAGCATACATGTCAATATGATTTTGTATTCTTTATGGGATAAGAAGGAGAACAATTGTTGAAAAATGTGTTTATTTTTAGATTGCCAGTTTGAAAGAAGCATTGTATAACAACGCTTGCAATTTGGCAGAATTTCTTTGCAAAATAAGATTATGGCTATGGCAACATGAGTGGGGGTAAATGGTTAAATTATATTTAACCATTTAAATTATATTGTTTAGCAGATTTGTAAATAATTTTCTATGGTATTCTAAGAGTTGTAAAATTATTGTAAAAATGGTAAATTATGAGAATCTGTAATATCGCAAATAATATAAAATAAAGGACCCTATTTTTTCTGGTAAGTGCCTTGGGATCTTTTCCATCCAACTGAACTACCACTAATTAAGGGAAAGCCTTAGTTATTAAGAATGCACATTAACTGTATTTTTGGTATGTTAGAGTGGCTGCGTGTTTCTGTAAGGATAGAAAGTAGAGTGCTTACACTAGAAATATATCAGAAAAAGTATCAAATGCCTCTTCTAATAAACAAGGTGTGTGTGTGTGTGTGTGTGTGTGTGTGTGTGTGTGTGTGTGTGTGTGTGTGTGTGTGTGTGTGTGTGTGTGTGTGTGTGTGTGTGTGTGTGTGTGTGTGTGAATTGTCCTAGTTAAGCTGCAGATACTGTTGTTATGATAGCACTGGAAGGCAGTGATCAGCAACTTTTCAGTTTGAAACTTATTTGGACATTGATCATATCCTAAGGCAGCACTTCACATGTTCTATACACTTTTAAAGCCAATCACACATTGTATACCACTCAAGTGTATATTGTGGATTATGAGACTGTGAGCATATTCATCATATAACTGATACCAGCAATGTGCCTTGTGATGCTGAAGCCTCTCTCTATCCCATATTAGTTGATGGCAGTGGTGGAGTTATAAATTTGTCTGCGACATATAAATTGGTGGCAGAAGTGGAGTAGCATAAACAGCACTTGTATTGCTTGCATCAGTTTTGTCACTAAGAATGTATGTATCCTTGTAATCACAACTTAAACATACAAATTTTATTCATAGCATGGCAAATATGTTACATTTTTAGCCAGCTAGAGTAAGGAAACATGCTAAAAATCATTGTACATTATGGAAAAATGTCACTGTCAGAGCTGCTCAATAATGCAAATTAAAGCAGCCCACTTGTTGGCATGACACATGATAAGATAGCCAGCTTTGTACAGTTGAAACTAAGTTCACTTACCCTGACATTAGCCTGAAAGTATCTGTAAGTGCCAACCATCTCACAAACTAAGTACATCCCCATATAATCATAAAATGCTGCTTATACTAGAAAGCTGGATCCAGAACTGGAGTTAAAATACCTGAATGCAATCAACAAATGAAACAACAGAATGTGCAGAGAGATTGTGGAGAGAAAAAAAGACATAAGAGTCAGGAACTACAGAAGATGGAAGTAAGAATCAGCATGAACCGACTTTTCCCAAAACAGCGAGAAGTAGCACCAGTAGTATAAGGAGATGCCTAACCTTTGCCTAGTGCGAGTGAGCTGCATGGGTAAAAACCCAGCCCTGGGTGCCAAAGTCAGTAGGACTTAGAGTATAAAGATGCAAGGTAAGTAGGACTTGTGGTAAAACATGGAATGTCAGTAGTTCTTGTAGTATAAAGATGGAGAGAACTTTCTTCGCCTTATTTATAGTTCATAGGTTCATAGTTTAATACTAAGTTAACTGCCCTTGCTAGCCATTTTAAGCCAAGCTGATTATCCCTTGGGTTTGTAAGGCAAAAACCTTAGCCATTAAGCCACCCGGCCAACCCAAGAATGGCCTCTGCAAGGCTTGAACCCAGAACCCTGCACATCATACACAAAGTGATTTACCACTAAACCATGGCAGATATACCAACACACACACACACACACACACACACACACACACACACACACACACACACACACACACACACACACACACACACACACACACACACACACACACACACACACACACACACACACACACCTTTTTTCTGGACCCATCACTGATTTTTCTCACAGGATAATTATCTGTATATAGTTACAGTATCAGCTGACCTAAGTTAGCTGTGCAGAAAGCCTCAAAAGAGATAGTGCTGTAACATTGCAAAAGGACTTCTGATGCATTTTTTACTCTCTAGACTAATGGCGACTGTCACATAAAAGACTTGCCCACTGGCAGTCATTCTTTCCATTTCTGTGAACTCATATTTACACTACAACCAGCCACTAGGTGGTGTTTAGTAACAGAACATCATGTTGCTGTCATATGCATATGCCATGGTATTCCGCCACACACACACATTTTACGTATTCACAAGGGCAGACTGCTGAAATGTTGCTACATCATGCCATCTCAGTCCAGTTTGTTTTAAACAACTCTTCTTCCCCTAGAATAAATGCACTGCCTAAAACTACTCTGCACGTGACTGAGGTCTGTTTCTAAATGGAGGCTACTAACATACTGAGACATTTCATTTTAACAATCTAGTTCAAGAGTAAGCACTTATCCTTATTAAAACACCATTCAAATTCAATTTTGAGAAGGCTGTTAACGTCTTTATCTTGTTAAAGGGGAAAACAGTTTACATTTCTAGAAGAGACTACACTTGCACTGGACAGTGCACTTAAATCAAAGGTCCAAATGTCCTACAAGCACCATGATTTCACTGCTCAGTTACAAGGTCCATAGTATTTATAACATGAAAATGATGTAGAACAAAAAATGCTTGTGGAGTCAAAGATACTGATAGAGCATGAAATGTCTTCCAATCTTACTCTCTAAATTGCAGGAAAAATGGAGGGTTATGATTCTAAACAGAGCCCATACTTCTGCAGAACTTCCTCTGTATGCGACAGAGCACACCCCTGCCTTATAATGTTATACCTCCCAGGAGTCAACAGGTTGACAACCCTTGACCTCAACCGACATACAGGGCTCATTACATCTCCAATGGGACCACCATCAATAACAAGCCCAAGCCGATGCCAAAGCTCCTGGAATTCCTGTTCTGAGTGTACTAATCTGCGAACTGATGTTAGTGCTTGTTAAAGCTAAGGGTTCTTCACATGCATGGGCCAATTCTTGCATGAAGGCATGGTCTGGTATACATACTCCTACAAGAGGAGTAAAGGGATTCACGTTTTTATTTAGTGCCTCCAATCTTTCAAACACAAGTGTTACAGGACTCGGCAATAGATCCTGAAGTAAGTGGTCTAGAATGGTGACTTTACAAAACCTATAAATCTGTTTGATACCACCAACACATATTGCCAAATGTTTATTGCCATTACGACCCTTAATTTCATAAATTCTTTCAATGGCTTCCGAATTCTGTGCCAAACCAGCAATGCCATAGATAGGATCTCTTGGAACTGCTATTACTCCACCTTGCTTTAACACATTCACAGCTGATCTCACAATCTATCTCCCCTCTCCAGTGTTGTGGCAATTCTCCACTGCTGGTCCATTCCTACTGCTAACTCCAGATAATTTCACCACTCAGGACTTCATTTCTATACACATGGCACTAATAACCAGAGACGATGTTTGCAGATGAAGTATACCAGCAACTACACGTGTGCATCTAACTAAAAACAACATAAAATCCCCCCAAAATGTGACACTCCATATGAATACAAGAGGGACATACGTTGTCACTAAAGCCAAACTACTTAAAACATTTAGGCATGTATACCTCTGTACAACCATCACCAAGTTGAACAGACAAAGGATGATGATTTAAATCTCTCATATTTTGGGTAAAGGTATTCTTGCAACAATAAGTAAAATGTCTTGACTTTGATTGTCTTGACTGCAAAAAAGTGAATGGTATTAGATTTAAATACTGTAACTTTATACTTGAAGCTTATAGAAGAAAGTTCAGAAAACACAGTTGAAAGGCAATCAACAGTGACAATGATTTCACTGTAGAACAAAGTGCTTATTTAGGTGAATGAGTTGATGCTCATAGGTTCATAGGTTCATAGGTAGGTACTAGGCTATCTGCCCGAGGGCATTTATAAGCCTAGCCAGAGTGTGTTGGCTTTCGCCACCCCATTGATTAATTAACTGATCCTCTGTCAAGCAGAGCCAATGAAGTGATCACAGGGGTGTATTTTCTGTTACCCATCCACTCATCAAGGTTTATCTTGAAGATTGTTGTGAGGGGCTCTGCCTAATGTAGTTTGGAATTTTGTTCCAAAGCATGGGGAGTCTCTTTGACAGGACTCTATACCTCAAGCATGTTCTATTTATTTTTGTGGTGAGGTTTGGCTTACTAGAGCACGTGGCTTGCAGTGACTTTGATTTCTTTAGGTGGAGTATGTCCATCAATTCTGAGCTGGAAATGGCTTTGAAGTCAGGCCGAGATCACCTCTGAGTAAGCGATATGCCACTGAGTACAGCTGGAGTTTTTTCAGTCGGGCTGCATAGGACATATGTTTGAGGCCAGTAATCCTCTTGGTGAGGTACTTTTGTGGTCTTTCCAGCTGTTGGAAGTGTCTTGTGAGGTACATCCCAAATGGGGCATTGTACTCTATGATGGGCCTGATGAGTGATGAGTAGAGGGGCACTATAACCTCTTTATTTCTAGATGCAAACCGTTTAGTAATTAGATGGGCCACATAGAAGGATTTCCTAACTACTTTGGCAATATGATTGTCAAAGGAGAGATTACTATCTACCTGGGTTGCCAGATCTCTTATTACCTCTTCTGTATTAAGGGGGCTGCTACCTATATGGCAATTTGTGGGTGTTTTTTTTCCCCAAATGGGATGATTATGCATTTTTTAGCATTTAGTGTAAGGCCATGACTTTGACACCAGGTGTCTGTCTCAGTAAAGCCCTTTTGGTGGATGTCCGTGTAAGCCAGAGAGTCAATTATGGCTCCCAGTTTGCAGTCATCAGCAAACTTAGTTAGCCATAGTCCTCCCATGTTTGCCTGTACTTCTGAGAAGTATATGCCAAACAGTAGGGGTCCCAGGACCGAGCCTTGTGGGACACCACTTGTGACTGGTTTAGAGTCGGAACTGGAGCCCACTATTCTTACCGTGTGAGTTCCATCTGTAAGCCAGTTGACAACCCATCTCATGATGTAGGGGTTTATGTTCAGGCTGGTGAGTTTTTCCTGTAATACCTGAGTGGAGAATGGTGTCAAAAGCCTTAGCGACGTCAAGATAGGCAGTGTGAACAACCTTTCCCTTGTCTATGGCCTGTCTGGAAGAAGTCAACCAGGTTTAGTAGGCGTGATCTCCCCTTAACAAAGCCAAACTGGGTCAGGTCAAGTGTTTGGAGGTTTCCAATGTCTTTGTTAATGAGTTCCATGATGATGCGCTCCATAGGCTTGCATACCAGGCTAGTCAGGCTTATGGGGTGATAGTTACCAGGGTCAGTTGTGGCCCCTCCTTTGTGGAGTGGAATAACCATTACTCTGTACCATTCTATGGGCATGTAGCCTGTGGAGAGGCTGAGGTTGAACAGCGTGTTTAGGTGGGGGGGGGGTTAGTTTGTTCTGTAGTTCATGCAAGACGCAGCATGGGACACCATCTGGCCCCATTGAAGCTGTGTTTTTTTTGCTTTTGAAATGGCTGTTTTCACCTGTGCGTCTGTGATTTCCGGGACACTACACTTTTCCGGTATTGTTGTGGGCCCTTTTAGGGGTGAGAGGGGGGTGACATTTGCACTGAATCTATCTGCCAGGATATTGGCAATATCAGTAGGTTTAGTATATTTTGTGCTATTTTGCACTAGTTCAATACATATCTGTGAGTTGCCACTTAGATTCTTAACATATCTAAAGAAGGCTTTGTGGTTATCTTTTGAATACTTGGCTATTTTTCTTTCGAAGTTAACCTTGGATGATTTTATGAGGGACCTTGGTTTCTTTCTGCTACTGATCAGGGATGTCTTTCCTTCTTGGAATTTGCTTTTTTTTCTGAACTAATTTCCTCCTACTATTGTATATCCTGTTTATGGTAGGGGTCCACCAGACTGGTTTCCTTCTCTTAGAGGAATTAGTCTTGGTTCTGCTAGGGATGCCACAATCCATGCATCCTTGTAGGTGCTCATAGAGTTCATTTGTAAATGTTTCTGCATCTTGGGAAGTGTTATCCTTTAGCGTGGGGGCTGTGAAACTTACTGCCTCTGTCTTAAGTAAGGTGAAGTTTGCTTTAGGAAAGATATTTACTGTGGTTTCCTTAGTTGGGGGTGGTAGTGGGATGTGGACATCCAGAGTGATTAGTTTATAGTCTGATCTAACCAGTGACGGGTTGACTTCCAGTATGGAACACCTGTCGCCCATGTTGGTGATGACCAGGTCCAATATGTTTTCACCTCTGGTAGGGGAGTTTACCAGCTGATCCAGGGCATTTGAGTTGATGAATTCCAGGAAGCGCCAGGCCTGGGAGTTTGTTCTCAAGTAGTTTTCCCAGTTAATTGTAGGGTAATTGAAATCGCCCAATATTAGGGTGTTCAGTAGGACCTTCATGTTTTCCAGTGTCTCCAGAAAGGTGGAGTGGTGGTCCTGGGTCATGGAGGGTGATCTGTAGCAGACCACAATTTGCATTGCAGATTTGCCTGATGTTAGTTGCACATGGATGATCTCAGAGGTGTCATGCTACGCCACTAACCTGGAGGTGTAGGTATCCTTGATGAATATGGATACACCCCCCCTCCTTTTGTGTTTTGGTCCATGTTCTGTGGCCAAAACGTGTGGTATGAGTTGTAGCCTGGTAGTGCTGGGGTGGTCTCTGGATCCTTGAACCAGGTTTCAGTTACTACACAGATGTCGACATTCTCCATACTGAGGAGTGCTTTGAGCGCATGCATTTTGAGATTTAAACTCCTGGCGCTGAGTAGCATAACCCTTAGTTTTTGTTAATTGCGCTGTTTATGGAGATGGGTTTGACTTTTTAGCCTTGCCTAAAAAAGGCACTATGGGGCAGCAAGAACCTTGGCCAGTATTCGAAAGCCTAGGGGAGACAGGTGCAAGCCATCTCTTGTGAAGCAACGCTGCTTGTCGCGCATGTCATCCCAGGCTGACAGACACTGGATCCCCTTTGAATGACACCAGAAGCATAGCCAATTGTTGAAATTGATCATGTTTTCTTTATACTGAGGTATCATTCTTGGTGAGGGCAGGATGCTACTCAGGGTCATACCAGTCTGGGCTACATGATCAGAAAGCTCTTCCATGTATCTTTTCATGTAGTCCAGGAAAGTACGTCTCAGGTCATTTACACCAACATGAACAATGACCGAGTCATATTTGTACTTGTTCTGGAGTGAGCTGAGTGCTTGTGTTATGTGGCAGATTCTGGCTCCCAACAGGCAGCTAACAGTAACCTTCTGTGTGTCCAGCCTAGTGAGTGGGACGTTAGAGTGCCTGACTATAGAGTCACCTATTACTAGTGTGTTAGATATGTTATTTCATCTTAAGGGCTGTGATTGTGTGGCACACTGATTTTGTGTTATATGTGTTGTCTGGTTTGTGACAGGAGGTGCAGGTTATTTGGGTGTCTGCTTTGGAGGTCTCTGATGCTTTTGCAGGTTTTTATTTAGAGCCTCTGAGTATGATTTTTTGTATGTATGTGTATTTTTGCCAGTGCTGGTTTAGTAGGTCTATGTGTGGCTGGAGGTGTGCTGTAAGTGTTAACCTTCTCCTCTTGACTGTCTGTTGCAGTCTTGGGTGGAGACTGCTTAGCCTCCAGTTTGGCTGTATAATTGCATCTCTCGCATATGTTAGTGTTTTGTGGTAGGAGGAGACGGTTGTCTGTGTACATGAGGTAGTTGTAACATTGCCTCAGGATACCCAGATTCACCAGCTGGACTGGAGAGTACACCTGTAATTGCCCTTTGGTCATGCCTGAATAGTAAGATGAGCTGCTTAGTAGCTTGGTTGGTGAGGGGTGAATAAAGATCCTTGCCCTGCTGGGCAATCAAGGATCAGGGTTAGGTATATTAGTGCCTGCTATTAGGTCTGAGCAAGTGCTGGGCTGTAGCGCTAAATTACTACATTTTTTCCTATTTATTTCCTTGGTACTTGCTGACTCTCTGAACTTCTTGCAGTTATCCTAGATTGAGAGAGGCCATCACTGAGGAAGTAACCAGGCATTCTTTTTTTATTGTGGCTGGACATCCCTGCTCATCCTCAGATGTGCAGTTGAAGTCAGGACACAATAGGCTGGCCCACTGGTCAACCTACAACTTCACCAAAGCGTTGCTGACTGCTAATAGTTTTGTCCACTTCCCCAAAATATGTGAGGTGATTTCCCTAGTCAGCAGTACATAAATCCCACCATTGCTGTTTGTTTATGAGTGGTGCCCCCTCCCCCCGAACAGAAAGCTGTGTTAACCCCTTTTTTTCTTTGGATGACTGTTTGTTGATTACATCATTATCAGGACTGCTAATGAAACCCTGTTGCCTATGTCACAGGCAAGGCTCCATCCTCCTTACCACAGCCAGATCAAAATAACAATTCTTAGAGTGTTGGTAGATCATAAGATACAAATGTTCAATACTTTTCCTGAGGATATGAAAATGTGGCTGACAGATTAAAACTGTACTTTTCATAAATAAATGAGTAAAGAGAACACAGCTAAAACTTCCTTAAATCTGGTAACTCAGCTTAGCAGACATGACCTTTTCTTATCAATCTACTGACTGACATCTAGAAATAGGAGCATAGGTGTGTTTCTCTTAAAAAATTCTATGATGATTCTTTCTATAGCATTACACAAGATACTGGTATGACATGGGAGATTTGTAGATCCTCCTTTCTGGATAAAGATTGTTGTGACCTGTCATTGTTTGGGGAAAGCAGAAACTTTATTTAATAAATGAAAAGAGGGCAACTGGGCAAACATCCTAGGATATTAACTGCATGTTTGGTCAAGCAGAACTAGTCTACATGATGAAAAGATATGACTGGGGAGAAATTCTTCTTTGTCTTATATACTAGTTGTCTTAATGATGGAGGTCTAAGGTTGGCACTGAATTTCTTTGTTAAGGTAATAGCGATGACCTACAATTCAGATGATTTTATACCACTGATTTTTAGACCACTGTATTACCCCAAGTTTCCTTATGTAATTATGGAATGCTTATTTTTTTCAGTTTCATTTGTAAGATTGACTTTGTAGAAGTCCTTGGTTGAGTGGATAGTGGATAGCCATTGATCATACTTCTTAGATTAGGTTGAACTGACAACTGACAATCTGATTTAAAAAATATTGCTGGCAAAGGTTCAAACATATGGAAAATTTTGCTTAAAACTGTTCATAATAAAATATGATTTTCACATGTGCTATGAACCCTACTGAATACAATTAATTTAACCAAGAATGTATTTGTTTTTAGTGTTTTTATGATAACTAACATTGCAATAACAAATTTAAAAAAGAAAAAAAGGGAGACATGACATTCCAAAAGCCCCTTTAAAGTTAGTAAACATACATGGGGACTTGTTGCATTACTTTCAATCTTTTAGCACAAAAAGTCTGGACAAAGCCTAAGTAATGGTGGAACAGAGGCCTACAAATGCGGGTGGATTTTAAACATTGCTTTTATAAACTCAGAAAGTTGCTGGAGCCACATGCTTTGTATTATTATGCATTTTTCTGAAGGATATGAAGTCTGAAACTCATGCATGCCATTATTTAGAGACTTCAGTTCTCAGTGATTTGCAGAAAAACATAATTTTTTTGAGGAACAGACCAAAATTATGAGGGAAAAGTCTAGACATTCTCTGAAAATCTGAAATGTTGAGAGCTATGGATGGATGATGTCATTTATCCTGGAATTTTTAGGAACTGCTGTCTTTTCTAATTGCATTTTAAAGAGACTTGTGTGCTGATATGCACACTTACTTTTTTTATTATATTCTGAATTGCTTTCCCTACTGATGATATTACATCGCTACTACATGGTTCCCATGTTTTATTACTTTGTTATATCCCTAATGACGTGATTCAAGTTGGCATGATGATGACATTTGTTTCTTGCCAAACCTTATTAATCCCATAGCACATAAATGTTCCTCATAAGCTTGCAGTGCAGATTTAGAGTGTTTACTATTGTCCTTCTTCTACATTCATTTAGATTTGGATTTCTATGAGTTCATTCTTTGGAACACCTCAGTCCAGAATATCAATTTTTTACTGTCGCTATCTTAATTAACAATTAGCTATTTTCTAAACATCATTTAATGTACTACATTTTTAAATATTAAGTATGTATGAGTTGCTATTTTAATTGTTTTTGTTCATACTCTGAGGTGTATCGTGAAGACACAGTTTCTAGCTGAGCTGTTAAGCAGTTTACTTATGAGTAATATCTCACACTTAAAAGACTGATTGTGCAGCATCAGTATAGTTTTGAGAATTTTAATTGGTTCTTCAACCAGACTGCTGAAGCTAGGGTCATTGATCTAATGACTGCTTTCTTAAGGATATGAAGATCTTATGGAGTTACCCTTCCAATGCAAAAACATGCAAACACAAATGAAGATACAGATGCACGCTCACACATGCACACTCTCACACACACACACACACACACACACACACACACACACACACACACACACACATATGGATTCACTCAGACAAATGCATGAACATATGTCGAGTACACACACATAATCTTTTTGGCCTGCCTCAGCCAGATATCTTATATGATGGAATTTATGATGTGATAAATGCCAAAAGGAAATAGTATGCAATTTCTTTGAAATACACAATGGAGTTTAGAAAAGCAAATGAAAGTGGTACAGATGGAAAATAGAGAGAAGTAATTCTAAAAATTATTTTTCTGTGTATGCAATTTCATTAGGGTTGAACTATTGGGAATCCTGCTATGATGGCATCATTTGCAGGTTTTCCAACCAAAAAGAAGATGAAAATGTAAAATGTGAGTACATTTCTAAGTTTGGAAGTCGATGTTTTATACAGAAACAGAATGTGAAATAGGGCAGTAGGGATACAAAAGTGCAATGAAAGTGTATATGACTGATGGGAAAAGTAGCAAAAACAGGCAATGGTGGGACTGCTCTTTGGAAATGTGATAGTGCAAGCAGGAAGCCTGGGTGGTATAAGCCTGTAGAACAGAGATGTGCAAAAACATCACAGACAGTTAAAGGCTATCAGAAAAAAAAATTACCAGGTGGTCTTTGTTTCAGTCCATCTTTTAGCACATGTATACTTTCTGAGTGTAAGAAAGTTATTTAATGAGACCAGTATTCATTGGTAGCATGGACAAATAATAGTATCCCAGAAGAATAAATAAGTGGTATTATTACTCTGTTCATATATGCTCATTTCATCACTTTTCACTCCATCCCAACAATAACCCCTGTGTGCCAAAGCTTTGAATATCCAACAAAAATGAACAAGTATACAGACATAGATACATACATGTATACAGTTTATACAGTATACATGTATACAGTTTACTTATCTTCTCTGTGCCACAGCAGATTGTTAGCCCTTACTGTACCAGTAGTGTAGGACCATTGTCTTTCTTTAGGTTACTACAAACCTTCTGTATTTGGGACTTCTGATCTGAATGCAAGTTATGAATGACATAACAAATTCCTGCAACTTTGCCATTTTTAACATTTGTGGGCCAATGCCTCAAAACATGATTGAAGAAAACCCATCTAATGGGTTATATATCAACCACTATCCACATTTCTCTAGGAGTTTGAAAGTAAAATTTTGTTTTCTGAGTACCTAGCCACAGTTTAAAAAGATGGGAAGCCTTTTTTCAGTGCAGCTCAGGAGATACCCTTTCCAGTGAAAAGATTAACAATTGCCATTGATATATGGGTATCCTCGTATTAATGAATGCACACTTCACATTTTTTACATATGTCATAAAAAGCACAATAATAGTTTATCTGGTTAAACTGAGGAATTCATTACTGGCATTTTTAATTGAGGTATGGTCTGCTTTTGTCATACTAGATGTAATGTTTCAAAATACAGTACAGTAACTAACCATATCCATGCTAATATGCAATCAATAGGTACAGAACACAGCAAATAGAATAGATAGGAGGTTAGGGCTCTAGACAGATAGGTGGATGTGCCAGGTGTAAGTGCAGTTAGCCATTATGGGTTGCCCACATATTTGAATGTAGTGCATGCTTTAGTGTCTATGTTTTGGCTTATGTATCAGAGCCCCCCCCACCCCCACCCCCCATAAACATGAGATAAAAGCAATGCCTTGCAAACATAGTATGCCTTTTTTCTTACTAATACATTTCAGTCTTAAACAGTAGATAAAAAGGGAAGCAGACAAAGCAGGGCAAGCTGTCCTTTATGATTTTTAAAACTGGACTACTAGGTTTCATAAATTTCAGAATCCTTTCAGCTTTGAAAGCTACAGTAAGATATATACATCTCACCTTTGCTTAAGATAGTTCTTTGCTTGACAATGTTTATAGTTACCAAACCTTTAACTGTTTCAGAAAGATGAGCACTTTGAAAAAAGAATGTATATATGAAGTTAGCCAAATTAAATAGTGTTTAGATTTGAAAGAAAAGAACAAGAGTTGTTGTGTCTTTCGGCTTTTCCCGGTTAGGGGTCGCCACAGCGGAACTCCGGTCTGCTAATGATTAGCAGTAAATTTTTACGTGCCAAGTTGCCAGCTCTGATGCACAACCTTCAATGAAGGTACGCCCATTCATGCATGTCTCCACACAGAAGACGCTCTAGCTGAGAATCGAACAGGACAATGTCTTACTGTGAGGCGACAATGCTATCGCAGCACCACCAAGAGTATAAATCGTAATTCATGGCCATGGTAGAACATTAGGAGTGAAAGATTTCATGCATAGTTACAAAGTTAATTCCTTGTTGCCATTGGTCAGCTAGACATTTAATAATAAAGTCTCCTGTGATTTATGTAAGTACTTGGTCTCATCAATATAATTGTCAAGCTGACTTTTAAAATTTTTCAAGGTTTGTGATTTCCCCATTCTTCAGGGGAAGAATGTTCCATTATTTTGTTATACTATGGATAGTCAAACCATCTCTTCTTAGTTCTGTTTAATTATGATTTGTATTCTTATTCTGTACAAAAGTCCCCTTCTTCTCATTTCTATAGGTTGATCTTTTAATTATAGACATAGATCTTCCCTTAACTCTTCTTCTTAGATGTCCTGAAAGTTAGCCACCATGTACATCTTACTAACCTATACATTATATTTTATAGAGTTAAATGTTTAATCTTTCTTCATACTATGCATTTTTATAAATGCAACAATTTTTTTAATTTCTTCAAATCTTTTGGGTTTCTAATACCATGACAGGAATAGACCCCATTCCTAAGTCAAGGTATGATTAAAGTTCATGAAATTAGTATTGTTTCAATCTTTGATGGCAACCAGAAGTTCTCTTCGCAGCACCAGCAATGTGCCCAGTAATGACTCCTTCTGCAATTCGTATGGGGTTACATGGATTGGTAACATATCTAAATATGATTGTAAATTCTTTTTTTATAAGACCCATTGCTCCTACTACTATTCAGCTAAAGCCTGAGTACCACTTTGTCCTAGTTGAGTGGAGGTCTGTGACTTTCATCCCTTTGCACAAAGGTGGCATGTCCACCAATCCTGGGAAATTATAGACCCATCAGCCTAACTAGCCTGATCTGCAAGACCATGGAATGGATTACCATTGACCTCATTAACAAGGACATTGGCAACCTCCAAACACTTGATCCAACACAGTTTGGTTTCATCAAGGGGAGGTCATGTCTGGTAAATTTGGTCTACTTCTTTGAGATAGTCACCAAAGGCATGGACTAGGGGAAGACGGTGCACATCACCTGCCTTGACCTGGCCAAAGCCTTCAACACTATTCCCACTCTAGCATAATAGATAAACTCTCTCAAGTAAGCATCAATTCGTATGTTACCAGATGGGTAGCAAACAGGTTCACTGACAGAGCCCACCTAGTCAAAATAGGGGAAGCCACCTCAAGCAGAAGACCCATATCAAGTGGCATACCTCAGGATTCGGTCTTGGGGCCTCTGTTATTTGGGATATACTTTTCTGAGGTGCAGGTCAAAACCAGTGGGGTATGGCTGACCAAGTTTGCAGATGACTGCAAGCTGGGTGCTGTCATTAATTCTCCTAGTGATGTGGACATCCTCCATGCGGGTCTCACACAGACCAATGACTGATGGCAGGAACCTAGCCTCAAGCTGAGTACCAAAAAATGTATCATCATCCCCTTTGGGGAGAGTGACTTCCCCACAAATGATCACCTTAATAACAATCTCCTAAGGACGCAATCAGTTCTGAGGGATTTGGGTACCCAGGTTGATAGCAACCTGACTTTTGACCATGATGTTGCTTCCATTATATGAAAAGCCTTCAGCATGGTCCACCTCATAAGTAAGGGTATCTCATCCAGGGACAAAGAGGTCATAACATCCCTGTATTCTTCCCTTATAAGGCCCATTAAACCTCACAAAGTACATGCAGCAGCTGGAAAGATGACAGAGGTTCCTCACCAGGAGAATCCAGGGCCTCAAACATCTACCATACACAGATAGGCTAAAAGCCCTATCCCTCTTCTCAGTTTCATACAGACTATTCAGAGGTGACCTCTGTCTGGCATACAAGGTGATCAATAACATCGCCTTGATGAGACTGCTCCATATCTGCAAGTCAAGCTCCACTCAAGTAACTCACATGCATGACCTCAACCTGGTCTGTGACATTAACAGGACTTGGTTGTACAGATTTGTGTCCCAGCGACTCCCTCGTCTGTAGAATAGACTCATTCTCCACGTCAAGTACAGTACTTCTTTACCCCTTTTTTATCGCAACCTGGATAACTGGATGGGAAACATAAAATACACCCCTGGGATTCCACATGTGTCCCTGCTGGACAGAGGCATCTGGTGTTGACTTGTCTAAACATGGGCTAAACTTTTGGCTTGGCTTATAAAGGCCTCAGGGCCAATAGCGTAGTAACTTCCTATAATCCTATGAACTGTCTGGGTATCTTTCTTCCACATTGCTGTAATTTCTGCCTGCATATCTTGAAAATTATAAGTTTTTGTCTCTCTGTATGCAAGACACTGGGTGTGGCGATTTCAATGACCAATGCTATTTTTGTCTTCTTTTCATGGACAACAATATCTGGTTTTCCATCATCTGCCTTTTGAACTGTTTATAATGGGTGATTGCATGTGATATAAACTTCATCATTTTGTATGATGCTTTGTGGCTCATTTTTTCCAGTGTTTTTCAGTCACTTCAATACCATAATGTTTGCACAATCCCCAGTGCAACAGTCTTGCCACATTATTATACCTTTCCATATACAGTCTTTCTGCCCATAGTATGTCACAACCAGCAATGAGGTGTGTGACTGTTTCCAGTTCGGTTTTACAAAACCTACATTTGTCTGTTTCTCCCACATGTTTAATGGACTTTGTAAACCAGCATTTACGTAGCCCACTATTGTGGGCCACCAATATTAACCCTTCATCTCTTGGTTTGAATTTGCCTTTCCTTAACCATTCTTATGTTCGATCCTGATCAACATGAGGTTTCCACAGAAGTTTTCTATACTTGCAACTATATTTATGCTTTTTCCACATTTCTTGCCTTGTTATCTGGTCCTTTACCTTATATTCCTTTTTTGTTTTTTGGCACATTCAGTTCCTGCCTGATTTTATCTACTTCTGGTTTGATTTCTTTTCCTGGTTGACACTGATATGCTTCCGCTAGATGAAGCAGACAAGTCATCTTAGATTTATTCTCCTCATGTTTCAAAACTTTCACTATGTTAGGGTCTCGTGAGATCAGTAGATATATGTGGAGTCCCACGATGGCAGATCTATACATGTAATCAATTTCAAGGAAGCTCATCCCTCCTTCAGAATGGGGAATATATAATCTTGGTATACACTGATTTTTTTATAAATCATTTGGTGAGAATGAAGCACCCTTCTTATTTTCCTATCTAATCTATCCAACACATTTTGGGGCCAGTCAATCACTCCAAAACTGTAAGTTAGGACAGGAAGAGCAAATTGGTTTATAGCTTGGATGTTTTTCCTAGATATTAATGATGTTTTCAGGATTAATTTAAATCTTCTAAAGTATTCCTTACATTTGTTTATGTTTTATTGTTGATCTTTCATCAATTCCCAAATATTTATACACTCCTTCTTGCTCAAATTCTTTTATATCACATTCTTGTCCCAAACTGATGTTTTCCTGGTGCTGCAGTTTTCCCACTATAAAGGTTGCTTTTGCACATTTATTAAGACCAAATGACATTCTTATATCATCTGAAAAAGTTTTGACAAGCTGCAGTTGTGCTTTCAGTTCCTCATCTGATGAGCTATACAGTTTTAAATCATCGACAAAAAGAAGATGAGAAGTCTTTACACTTTGTTGATTTCTTGAAGACAAATTATAGCCATAGCCTATGCTGTTAAGTTAACAACTTAATGGGTTAAGGGTAAGGCAGAATAGGCAATGGTGACAGAGAGTCACCCTGGAATATCCCCCTTTGAATTTTTATCCCTGGGATAATAATTTGTCCTTTATCATGGCTTAATTGCAAAGTCGTCTGCCACTCTTTCATGTCCACTGTAGTGTAGTCGATCAGTGTAGGATATATCTTATACATTTTTAAGCTCTCATTTATCCATGAATGTGGGAGTACTATCAAATACTTTTTTTGTAGTCAATTCATGTCATACTTAGATTCTTTGTTCCACATGACTTTCTTTTATTGCCCTTTTGTTCTACTGCTATAATTGAATTTTCTTCAAAATGACTATAAACTCTTCTTCTTCTTCCTTCAGCTTTTCCCGGTTAGGGGTCGCCACAGCGGATCACTTGTCCGCTCATGATTGGCAGTGGAGTTTTACAGTGTTGAGTTGCCAGCCTGGTGCCTAACCTTCCACAGAAGGCACACACATGCACACACTCACACCTAGGGCCAATTTAGAGTGTCCAATCCACCTACAGCATGTCTTTGGGATGTGGGAGGAAACCGGAACACCCGGATGAAACCCACACGACCACAGGGAGGAAATGCAGACTCCACACAGAAGGCACCCCAGCCAAGGATCGAACTGGAGAACCTCTTGCTGTGAGGTGGCAGTGCTAACCACTGCAACACTGTGGCCGCCCTAAAATGACTATAAACTCTGTCAACATCAATTCCCATGTATATTTTTTATATCGTCAGAAGGCAAGTTTTTGGTCTATAATTTTTAGGGTAGCTTGCAGGTTCACTCATAAGTAGGAGCGTTATTTTTCCTGTTGTTAGCCAGATCAGTGTCTGTTCGCTGTGTGCATATAAATAGTTCTTACTCGTGGCTAAATCTTCATGCAAAGATATTGATACTTTTAACCAAAAGTTAGGTAATGCATCTGGGCCTGGGGCTTTCCAATTAGAGGCTTTTCATAACTTTGACTCAATCTCTCTGACTGTTACTTCATCTAATTTCATATCCTGTACCTTTAAACTTCTTTCTTTTATTTCTTCTATCCATTTAGCATCTTTGTTATGTTCCACAGGATTTTCGTAAATAGTTCTACAAAATGTATCTATTTCTTCTTTTTTGGTGGCCTTTCAATTCCTTTTACCTTGTTTCCCTATTCTCTATAAAACCTTTTTGGGTCATCAATGAATTGCTTATGTTGCACTTTTTCTTTACATTTATCTGTGTATCTTCTAAGTTTTTCAGCCTGTGCTGAATTTTTTTGTTTTTTATTTACTATAGTGCATGCTAGATCCTCGTCTATTCTAATACTGCACATTGCTTTTATCACATCTATCTTCCTTAGTATTTTGGTTGATCTATTCCCTCTTCTATTGTCTTCTAACAGTGAAACTTCTTGTCTTTCTTGCTTAATAGTTTTCTCTGTTCGATACTTCCATGATGGTATTCAATTCCTCCCCTTCCTTTCCATCACTGCCCTGTGTTCTTGTGGTAGAACTTTGTCAGTTATTAATTTAGCTGCACAATAATATATCGGGTTTATTTCTGCTATATTGCATGGATCTGTATGGACAGTCCTAATTACTGTTTTAGTATATTTTATCAGACTTCTGAGTTTTTGGGTTTTATTGACCTTCTGCAGACTATTTCTTTCACTGATCTTAATATATGTATGTCTATTAAAGCAAGCAACTCTTCTCTTAGCTCATTTTCTTCCAAACTTAGGGCACATCCCTTGTTTTCCATTTCCTGCAGACATTCTATAGAAAGTTCTATAGCATCTTCCTGTAGCACATTCTCTTCAATTTCATCCTGTGCCATCCGCTGCTCTGTCATATGGGAACTCAGTGGCCTATCGCTCCTCAACATTGACTGCATCAGAGTTTCCACAATTTCCCATTCCTTCCCTTGCTGTCTAGTTTCAAGTGAATTCTTTTAGTATAGCTCCTTTAATGTTCTAGCAGGTACTCACCTACTTTGGGATCACCATCACAAGCCATGGTTGTATTGATAAAGGTAATATTACACATGTTTTGGTGAAAATGGTATTACAGTTAAATGCAACATTTTAATCTGGACCACATTAGACATGATTTGTTTGAAGACAAGCATAACTCTTCCCTTCCAGCAAATACAGCAATGGGAATAGCAAAACTGCTAGATTCAGGATTGCTTTATGGTTATTCTTTCTAGTGACCAATGATTCATACTCTGTCCATAGTCACACAGCAACTCAGATGCCAAAAACTGTAATTTCTTATCTTGATCAGTACATACAATACAGCTTGAGATTTCAGGACTAATTTTATATAGATTCATGGAAAGTCTACAAGAAATATATAGGCATTTCTCAAAGAAAATTAAGCAATGATTTTACTAATTCAAAAATCTTTACTCCCTATATTTTTAATGTGCATTCTAAATAATTCCTCTTACCTAATTCACGTTTATTTCTTTGTGCTATAGGTTCTGACTTTTCTATTATTGTGTCTTCAGAGTTCAACTGTCAAAAAAGATAAAAAAGTAAGACGTTTTATAAAAATAGAATAGTGTATGCATCGAAATATGCACAAATATATATATATATATATATATATATATATATATATATATATATATAAAATTTGCTTGACTATTTGTACTAAATAACTTGCATGTAGTATGAAGTATAAACAGTAATCATATTAAGTAAGTGGTTGGTAAACATCAATAAGAAAGTGTCTAAAACTGTGGTAGTATTCCGTTATTTATTTCTAAGTCACTTAGATGGGAATACTCACCTAATTAAATGAAGATGTTGATATCAGTTATCTGACAATGCAGTATACATGTGCTGTGAATGGACTGTCCAGATAAATTTACAAAATGAACTATTTTCATTTGAGTAAAGGATCTCTGCAATATTTAAGTGTTCAAATCCCCCCAGATTAGTTGAACAGTTTTATTATCGTCACTTTGGAGATACCTTAAAACATGCAATATTATCAGATGTTATTCAGCCTATTATTAATAATCCCTAACCTGAAGTAGTTTTATAGTGCATCCACCCATACAACTCCCCCCCCACACACACAACATAACGTACTTGTTTGAGTCATATAGATGTGCTTCAGATTCAAACAACTTATTTAAAAAAATAAGCCTAATGTTGGCTTTTATTCTCAGTCAGAACTATGGTCTTTTACTTTCACATTGATTGGTCAAGTAAATGAGACAGCTAAAAGACAAAAAAAAAAAAAACCTCTGTGTCACTCTTAAGTAATAGTGACTGTTTGATATGTAATGCACATTTCAAAAAGAGGATTGATTCTCCAAATTTAAATTATTACCTTTTAAAGATTGCATTTGTCACATGCTGTATGTTCTTCTGGTGGCATGTTTGAAGTGCATGCATGGTTCCTATTTCTGTCATCCGTGATATGCTGTTTGGACAGAACATTCTTTTGCCTTGTATTTGCTCATAATTTTGGAGTTCTCTGCCCAGTTATGCTTGAATGTTTACTCCAATTGCGCATTGAAATCATTGTCATTGGTACAAGTAGTCAGTGTTAATAGGAAATGTGTAAGCCACAGTTTAATGTTAAAATAGCCAGGCACCATAGCCATTTTGATGATGCTTTATAAAAGGTATACAAAACTCTAATCTTATATCAGGAATTGTATCAAGGCTTATAGGACTTTCAAAGTACTGACTAATTATAGGCTACAGATTTGGGAAGTCATTAACAAAATTATAAAACTATCAATGAAATAATCTGAACCTACTTCTCAACGTCATGCTTAAGAGCACTTAAGAATAGTGGACTGAATGTTGTGAACAGTTTTGCAAAAGTGTGTATACTACACAATGTTATTTACCATTAATTTACTATCAAATAAATCAAAATGCTGAAAGCTGTGGATCTGAGATACTCAATCTATTTCTTAGTACAAGTCTGCTAGATGAAAACTGTGATGAGGTATAATGTCATGCATTCCTACATGCTGGTAGAAAAGAAACCATGGAGGAAATTAATTGCTTTGCTTTTCATTGTGAGGAAAAGCAAATGCAATCTTCTTAGAGAAGTTTTCAGTAACTGCTGTCTGACAGTAAAAGTTTCCTATTTATTATTATTATTTTGTACATTTTCAAGAGAATAAGACGTTTAAGATTGTCTAGGTGGTTGTGTTCTAGTGTGAAAGAATAGAACTGATGACTAAATTTTTGGGTAATTAATTAGCAATAAACTTTTTCTATAATAAGTAATGAAGGAGGAGAAGTATCTTACGAGAAACAGACTTGATTTTATCAGAAGCTATGGATGTGTCTAAAGGAAGTGAAATTAGTTATACACAGTTCAAAGAATTAAGAAATAAAAGTGATTTACACCTACATATTCTCTTCTCTCTTTACAAGAAGTATTGTTTTAAAATTTAATCTATCACTATGCTACTCAGCATAGCCAATGTTAATGCATGGTGTGTCACATGTTACTGCCACAACCCTTTTATGCAATTTTATGTTATACTTGGTTCAGAAGCACGTACTAGGTTAGCTGCCCTTGTCGGCCATTTTAAGCCTAGCCTATTTCTCTCAAAGGTGAGAATTAAACTCTATACCTTGTGTCTGTGAAGTAACATGTTAACCATTATGCCAGCCCTTAACCACTAAGGCTGCTTTATATGTATTCCAGTTAAATTTTCCAACTAAAATATTTATGTTTAAACATTTAACTGATAAGATAATTATTGCCTTTAATAAGTAAGCAAATGCCGTATGCAAAAATTATACTTCATGAAAAAATATCACAAAAAAATCAGAATACTTTCAGTTTTGTCTTGAGTGGATATGCAGCAAAATAAATTTGAAAATAACGTTTATTTTTTAATATCAAAGGGCCCTTTTGGATAACAACAATAACAACACTTTCTTTGTATTGCATTTCTCAAGACAAAAAAAATGTAAGTTTACTGTTTAATACTCAGAAATACTTTTGCAATACTACAGTTGCGTTTTGCAAATACTATAATGTTCAGCTCCAATGTTTATGAGCTTCGTAAAGCATATCCTAAATATGCCTGAATCTTTTTTTTATGCTCTATAAATGATCTCAATGTTGCGATCATACAACCTTGCAATTTAATCCTGTGTTCACTCCCCTTAAAATATAATGTGCAGTCCATGTTATGCTCAGTCCAAAGGCTTGGCTGGTTTATCAGAAAGTTCTTCTTAAATAGCTAGACCATCTAATGACTTTTTAATTCTCATTTCTGCAGTTTCTGTCATAGTGACATTTCTGTCTCAGCTGATTTCTTTAGCTGGCATTTTTTTTTTGTTTTAATTTTATTTTATTTTATGTTGGTTTTCATGAATCACCAATGTAGGAAAAGTAGTTAATCTGCCTGTTAAAATCTGAGCAGATGACATACTGAGCTACTGAGCCTCATTAGTGGAAGGACAGTCCTCATACACACACACACACACACACACACACACACACACACACACACACACACACACACACACACACACACACACAAAGACACATGCACATACACACACACAGATATAGACACATGCATACATACCCACTCACACACACACACACACACACATATATATATATATATATATATATATATATATATATATATATATATATATATATATATATATATATATGTTACACAGAATTTGACCTTAACATTGACAATAGTCTCTGAAGCATATGTTGTTGAATTAAGGCATGTTTATTACCTGGAATGTTAACCCTGATTTAGAGTAGATCAAGGTCAAATGCATCATACATAATATCCCCTAAAGATAGGGTAGGTGATGGTGCCCATGATCATGAGCAAAATAGTGCCGGACCTGCTCACCAGTCCGAGCAATGCCAGTAGCACTGCTGAGGTCACGTGCAAGATGGTCCCAGGCCTCCACTTTGTATTGTGAGCCCTGGTACTGGCCCTGCAGCAGTCTCCCCTGTTGGTTTTTCACTTGGAGACCAACCATGACTCTGGACTCTGGAATGCCCCAGCGCTGCACCCAAAAATACGTTCCCTCACCAACTCCAACGATAGTGCCTGCAGTGATCAGCTACAACTGGTTATGGGCTGCATTCCCACCTGCAAGGTTTAAATAGGGCTGATTTCCCATCCTTTGCCATCATTGGAATATTTTTGAATATGCCGATCTAAGCTAAGTGACACGCAAACCCGCTTAGCTTAGATTGGCAGTGCTAAAAGGATTAGATGTTGAGCACTGCTTACCAATGAGCAAATCCACTTAGCTGGGCTACTAATTGCTTAGCATTTATAGCATAGCTGAGCACTTCTTAGCATTGCTCAGATTTCATTTTATAGAGTATCAGGATTGTGGGTATGATTTCTCTTCACTGAGATATTATAATTGTATGTTTACCTTCCATGACACCCCTATGTGCTTACATTATATTCTTGTGTGACTATATCGTATGGAGCACTTGTGTTTATATGAGGGTTTCACACCTCACTTTTGGACATGCTACACTACCTTTGTTGACAAATATTATTTACTACCTCATTTAATAAAACAAAATAATTTTAATACTGCTTTCCCATGTAAAAGTGAACAGACTTCATTGGGGGTTTAAACTGTGAATGCCTGCATGCAAAGCAGAAGCTTTAACTGCTACCCTATCTCACTTTGATGGTTTTGCCTGAATATTTCTATTTAGCTCCTTGGGATATTTAAGTTATGCTAAGCACAACTGCATGACATGCATACCTTATTAGCTATGCTTAAACTTTACATGGGATGGTAAAAAAAAATAAAATAAAATGGATTTTAACTTTTTACATGTTTACAACTTTTTGCAACTTTTATGGATTATACATCATACATGGAGAAACTGTGGCCACAACTGGAGACACTTTTTCATTGTTTCCTCTAGGGAACATTCATGCTTATGCATAACCTGCTATTCCATTGCCTTTCTAAGTTTGCAAGGGCAATATTTCAAACATGTCCCTATTTTTGGGTCTTTGTCCCTCCATTATTATGTGTTTTTGTCCACATTTTTGCTCTAAGAGGTTGAGAGGTATGGTGGTGTGGTCTATGTGTGTCCTATGTCCGCATACACTATTAACATTTTCAAAGTGCCATAATGGCACTTTCTGAGTGCAGGGGGCATGTTACATGTGCGAGCACTGCCGAGACATGCCCCCTGCACTCGCTCATGGTTCATGTTCATGTAGGCTGTACAGCAGCGCGCTTTCATGAATATGCAAGGCACACTGCTGTGTGACATGGACAGGAACCACTCCATGCAAGAATAGTCTTTTAATGAATCCCAAGGTAACTTTTTAGAAGTAAGTAGTTAATAAATATAATTGCACAAGACCAATAAGCAATTCAAGGATATATATATATATATATATATATATATATATATATATATATATATATATATATATATATATGGATCCTATTGTATTGTTGAAAGTACTCTTTATCTAACCCACTTTAGCGAAAGTGCATTTTGTTGAAAATGCACTTTCGCTAAAAAAAAAAAATGCAGGTTTGCATGTACCGTTAGTTGTACATCAATGTATACTGTTGATGTACAACTAAGGAAACTCCTTTTGAGATCGTGGTACAGTGGGGATAAGGGAATATTCCCTTTTCCCCACTGTAGTATGATCTCGGAGTGAGAATATTAAAGTAGGGGGGTGCAGGGTGGTTTCCCCAGTACGGTTCGATGAACCATACTTTCGATTAAAGAACACAAATCCATATATACCCTACATCCCTCAACCTTTCATTACCTTATTGTAATTCTGATGTGTGTTCCCCTACTTGCTGTACCTCTGTCTATTTTCCTCTAGTCATCTTATCACTGCTTTCATGGTACAAATAAGGTGCACAAGGTAATGTGCACCCATTGATGCTGTTTCACATCTGCTAGGTATGTTTCTTTAAAGCGCACCTTAGCAACATCATTCAACTGACAGTGACTACTGAGTTTGCCAGATGGCACTCATATGTGTTTTCATGAGATTTGTACACTGCACTGAGGAGTGAGATTGTTACCTTGCTCTTCTTTGTATATTTTTTGTATATTGTCTGCTATTCACACATTCTTGGCCTAGTCACACGGTATGTCTTTGCTTAACTATTTATATCAATAGTACACTGCAGCATATTTTCTCTGTACACTGCAAGCAATCTGCATTCCTAAAAACATCTCTGAGTGTCAACCAAAGTGTTTATCAGCGACCTGCATTTGTGATCTGGTATAAACATGAGCAAAGTTGTTTAGAAGTGTAATGAAGTAGTCTGTTGCCTTTGTAAGGAGGGGAATCAGAATCTGCATTGGCTATACCCTCTGAACTGGGTGGAAATGAGATTACAACTACAAGAAGTAATAAGAAAGAGGTACAGGGGGCAATCCCATGCTGAAATACTAAACCTGTAGTTGTGGTGATATGACACAGGTATTTACAGTTTAATGGGACAGTGACTGCCTTTTCAGAAAAATGTCTGCTCTCTACTCTTCGCCTGCCCATTAACTCCAAAGATATTATGGTTTACTGTCAGGATGATAGGGACTCATCCTGCTATGTTTAATGTTTAGCACTAAACATGACTGTGTGAATTGTATTTTGTAAGTGAACATTGTTAGATACTGTGATACAGAAGCTCAAGGTGACACAGTCAAGGTTAATGGTGATATAACAATGCAGTGTTATTTGTTTTGTACACTTCTTCCAAAAACCTGCTACAGTATCTAAAAATTAATCACGGTTTCTTTTAAATAAAGACTTACAGGTGTTTGATGTTTTGATTAAAACTAAAAGCAAATACAGGACAGCACATATCAGCCACTTGAATTACTTTCTAATGAAAAGCATACTGTTATATTCAGTGACCACTTCTATTTTGTGTGTTGTATTGTAAATCTTTTTGTTAGATTATGTGTTATTTAACATATGGTATTCCCTTTCTATATGTTCTAGAAATGCAGACATATTAAAGCAGGCGTCACAGTTTACATAAAATTTTAATAAATCAGTAAAATATCCTTCAGTCAAGAATATTGATAAGGGCAGAATGTGCTGTATATTTTAATACAAACACATTTTGTTTAACACATTAAACACATTAAACACATTGGGTAACTACAGCAGAGCTAGTAAGGGAGACTGCTAAAAGGTGCTTGGTGTGACATCTGGACAGAGGAAGGAGGACAAGCAGACCTGGTGGTGGAATGAGGAAGCACAGGAGAGTATACAGAGGAAGAGGCTGGCGAAGAAGAAGTGGGATTGTCAGAGAGATGAAGAAAGTAGACAGGAGTGTAAGGAGATGAGGCACATGGCAAAGAGAGAGGTGGTGAAGGCTAAGGATAAGGCATATGGAGAGTTGTATGAGAGACTGGACACTAAAGATGGAGAAAAGGACCTGCACCGATTGGCTAGACAGAGGGACAGAGCTGGGAAAGATGTGCAGCAGGTAAGGGTGATAAAGGACAGTGAGGGAAATGTACTCACAAGTGAGGAGAGTGTGTTGAGCAAATGGAAAGAGTACTTTGAGGGATTGATGAATGAAGAGAATGAGAGAGAGAAGGTTGGATGATGTGGGGATAGTGAATCAGGACGTGAAACAGATTACCAAGGTGAAAGTAAGGACAGCTATGAAGAGGATGAAGAATGGAAAGGCTGTTGGCCCAGATGACATACCAGTGGAAGCATGGAGGTGTTTAGGAGAAATGGCAGTGGAATTTTTAACCAGATTGTTTAATGAAATTTTGGAAAGTCAGAGGATGCCTGAGGCGTGGAGAAAAAGTGCTTTGATACCGATCTTTAAGAATAAGGGTGATGTGCAGAGCTGTAGTAACTACAGAAGGATAAAACTGATCAGTCACAGCATGAAATTATGGGAAAGGGTAGTGGAAGCTAGGTTAAGAAGGGAGGTGATGATTAGTGATCAGCAGTATGGTTTCATGCCAAGAAAGAGCACTACAGATGCGATGTTTGCTCTGAGAGTGTTGATGGAGAAGTACAGAGAAGGTCAGAAGGAGTTGCATTGTGTCTTTGTGGACTTAGAGAAAGCATATGACAGGGTGCCTAGAGAGGAGTTGTGGTTTTGTATGAGGAAGCCGGGAGTGGCAGAGAAGTATGTAAGAGTGGAACAGGATATGTACAAGGGTAGTGTGACATTGGTGAGGACTGCGGTGGGAGTGACAGATACATTTAAGGTGGAGGTGGGATTACATCAAGGATCAGCTCTGAGCCCTTTCTTGTTTGCAGTGGTGATTCACAGGTTGACAGATGCGATCAGACAGGAGGCCCCGTGGATTATGATGTTTGCAGATGACATTATGATATGTAGTGAGAGTATGGACCAGGTTGAGGAGACCCTGGAGAGGTGGCGATATGCTTTAGAGAGGAGAGGAATGAAGGTCAGCAGGGCTAAAACAGAATATAGGCGTCTAAATGAGAGAGAGGGTAGAGGAATGGTAAGGATGCAGGGAGTAGAGTTGGTAAAGGTGGATGAGTTTAAGTACTTAGGATCAACAGTTCAGAGTAATGGTGAGTGTGGAAGAGAGGTGAAGAAGAGAGTACAGGCAGGGTGGAATGTGTGGAGAAGAGTGTCAGGAGTGATTTGTGACAGATGGGCACCAGTAAGGGTGAAAGGGAAGGTCTACAAGAGGTTAGTGAGACCAGCTATGTTATATGGGTTGGAGAAGGTGGCATTGACAAAAAAGCAGGAGTCAGAGCTGGATGTGGCAGAGTTAAAGATGTTAAGATTTGCACTGGGTGTGACTAGGATGGACAGGATTAGGAATCAGTATATTAGAGGGTCAGCTCAGGTTGGACAGTTTGGAGACAAAGAAAGAGAGGTGAGATTCCGTTGGTTTGGACATGTGCTGAGGAGCGATGCTGGGTATATTTGGAAACGGATGCTAAGGATGGAGCTGCCAGGTAAGAGGAAAAGAGGAAGGCCTAAGATAAGGTTTATGGATGTGGTGAGAGAGGATATGCAGGCGGTTGGTGTGAAAGAGCATGATGCAGAGGACAGGAAGAAATGGAAACAGATGATCCGTTGCTGCGACCCCTAATGGGAACAGCTGAAAGAAGATGATGATGACATTTTGTTTGTATGCTGAACTAAGGCTAAAGAGTTGTGTAGAACAGGGTTTTGGTATTATTAAAAAATACTTCAGTTAACATTTAAGTAAGTTCATTTGGATACAGAAAAGATCAAATATCCAGCATTCCAGAATATGAGTTAGTTTGTTTGGACTGATGTATGAAGAAAGTGTTTTGCAGTACAGACACTTGAGTATGAGTACAGAAGTCAGGTCAAACATCCAGCATTCCTGAATATTATTGATATTATTCAGGATGAAAAGACTGTTTGAGTTAATATTATTCAGGATAATCAGAATATACGTGCAGAACATTTGGATATACTTATCAGCACTGTTATCAGCACTGTTACTCTTTTCTAGCATTCCAGAATATTATGTTACTCAGATATTGTTCTGCACTGTACATAATAAAAGCATTTTTAACTGAACAACAGTTTTCAGACTTTATTGTGAAAGGTACAAAATACTTGTCCCATAAAGGCATGACTGGTACCTGTTCAGCACTAGCTTGAGTCATTAACAGATAAAGACATTCATTCCAATCTCATTTGAGCTACTTCCAGGTCATTCCAGTATTCTACAGTCGTATTGGTTTGTACACTTTTTCTTTAAATTTTTTGCTCCTCATCCCCTCATTAATCATTGTGATACCCCCCACCAGTTATCCTATTGTCTCTTTCTTTCTCACATTGGTGAGAGCCCACCACCCCATACATTCACCCAAGAAGTGAATATCCAGTGCAAGCAGCAGTCCCATCATGCTCTATGGAGGTGACAGATGTTTACTTATTCCTCTGGCTTCCACCCCTTCTTGTATCTGTGATTCCTGTGGATGGTTTGCCCTTAGGATGCACATGCATGTATGTTTACACATGCACAAAGCACACTGCTAATGCAAGCACAGTCATTATTATGTTCCTCTCCATGAAACATCCTTGGCCACTCCACCTGAGGTGGCAAAGCTAATGATTGCCCTTTTCTTTCACATCCCTGTGGTAGCTTCCCCAGCACCCAAGCAACAAGGGAAAACTGGATCAGCTTTACAATGATCGGTGCTTTGTCTGTCTTTGCCACTGGAGTTGACTTAATTGCCTTTCTTATGCATCTACTGAAAATCTCAATCATTTTCTATGTATGGACTATTTTTGGGATTTATTCAACACATAACTCACCAATGCATAATGTTCGGAATTTCTGTTAAGTTCTGCTCCAACTAGTTTACAAATATGAAACAGCAGAAGCACATGCTTGAATCCTGGTCCAGAAGTCTTCATCTTAATTTAGATATTTCTGTTAGTACTGAAAGAAAATAAAATATGGTTAGCTATTTAAAAATGCAGTAGAATAGTTACCTTTCATTTGCTTTGATTTTTTTTTTGAAAAGTCACTGATTTGTTACTTTAATGCCATTACACACACTAGTGATTAATTTTAGATATAAAATATTCTCCATGACTGTCCTTCCCTTGAACATGGTATTTTAACATATAATGCTAAAAGTGATAGTATTTTATCATGTCTTTATGTAGATAATCTGAGTGGTCTTTTGTAGGGTTAGAAATAGAGAAGATATAAAAGCTGAAAGAGAGGGAGTGAGAAAGTAAGGGGTACACAAGATGAATAAATGAATAAATGAAGAGAGTTTTGCTGGAGGAGGTGGGATAGGAAGGACACTATGTTTTTTGTGAGGATAGACCATTTTCCAAATGTTTTCAGGAGATAAGTTAAAGAAAGAATAAGGGAAATGTTGAAGGAGAGATAGTTTGATAAAGTATAAAAGAGCACAAGACAGACATGAACACTGTGGTGAACTGATGATGGGGGGAAAGACAGACAGACAAATGGAGAGGGTTAGGATGTATAAAGTGGAAGACATCAGTTATTCCCCTCTGTTTCTCTGATGAACATTGAGAGAGGGATCCCATGGAGTAAGAGTGGTGGCCTCCAGTGGCTTGATGGTTGGAGTAAACTAGGTGAGTGAGCATTGTCCCTGCTGCAGGAGACCTTCATTTGCATGGATCACATCTCAATCACCCACACAACAGTTGCCTTAATCACACAGTTCAACATGCTGCTAAACACTGGGGGTTCAAAGGGGTGGAGCCACTGCTTTCAATCCCACCCATTGAAGATGTCCCTATTTGGGCAGAGGGAGGTGGTGAGTGGTCCCTTGATCTGGGAGGCATGGGACTGAGGTGTCCCTGGCATCTTTGGACCTGGAGAAAAGTAACATAAATGGGAGAGAAAAAAATTAATAAATTAAAGAAAGAGATAAAGAGAGAGAGAGGGAGTAAGAATGATAAATAGAGACAGGAATTACTCATAACTGTTTTAAAAAAAACAGAAAATGGGTAAATATGTGTTTAAGTTTGAAATTGCTATTAAGTATTCTGTATGTATTGTTCTTTTACTACTGACTGTACTCTTGGCATGGCACAGTGGTGCAGCATTGTCATCTCGCATCAAGAGGTTCTCTAGTTCAAATCTCGGCTGAGGTGCCTTCCTTGCAGAGTCTGCATGTCCTCACTGCATTCGTGTGGGTTTCTTCTGGGTGCTTTGGTCTCCTCTCTCATTCCAAAGATATGCATCTGGAATGTTTCTCCCCAATCCTCTGCTGAAAATGGGCTCTGTCCCAGCTGGACATTCCAGGTAAACAAATGTTAAATAAATTCTTAGTAAAGATGGTGATGACACTTGGCATTAATACTTCTTCTTAACTTATCTATATGAATTCCTGCTTTACTACTTTATGGATTACTATAATGCTCCAAAATGGCAATAGTAATATCAACACCTATAAATGCTTTACTGATATACATATAATTAATTTCTTTTCAGTGTTGTACCTCAGTGGAATATGCTGGCACATCTTTCTTTTTTTTCCATTAAAAGTCATTTATCATTTTATACTGCAAAACAGTTATTGCAGGAATAAAGTCATATTTGCGTAATGCTTTTCATATGTTTACTAATTAGTAATGTTCGGCACAAGGCACAAGACTTGCTAACCTCTTCTCTTTCATTATCCTTCCACAACATGTGGAAGAACCTCTCATGTAAGCTATAGGTCTTGTAACACTGTCAGATCAATGTCTAGAGGTTCCGCTGCATCCAGTAGATCCCGCCAACGAAGCAACTCAACAACAATCTTATATGCTAACACTTGCTCATGATTTGTGTGACCTCATTATTCTTAGGGGACATCACGTATGACACTTTTAGACCTTAGAAATTAAAGCCAGTAGTCTCCCAACAGTCACTTTCCTGACATGAAAGTCCATGCATAATTCTCTATTACATCTGAGAAGCAGTGATGAGACAATGCAGATAAAAAAAACTTTATAGTACTTAAAGTATTGTGGGAACTGTATCCCTAAGCAATCCTACCAATAGAACTTGCATTGTTAACACGTACCCCTCAGCACTGTGCATATTATGACAAAAATAACTTGCTAAAGCATGTTTGTTGTGAGAAGCAGAAAAAATGTCTGATTCACAGACATTTGGCCATTGAACATATAGCACGGCAATCAGTATACAAAGGGAACATGATTCCAATAATTTGCAAAACAATGTTGGGAACATGATTCCAGTCATTTACAAAACAATGTTAAGTATGAAAACTTTAGTAGTCACCAGATAGTCAATATCAATACCCTTGGCTTTCCTCATTGTTATAATTGAAAAACAGCAAAGTCATAACACAACACCACAAAAGGAAAAAACATTTATCTTTGAAGAATAGGCACCTTAATAATAGTGCATTCATCATACTTAACTTATTGCACTGAGGAATGTTAATACTACCCCATATGCATACTGCAACTTATCTTGTAATATTTGTTTTTATCCAGCCAGAATACCTCTCAAAATTAGGCCAGACCTGCTCCACACCTGATAAACCTTGAAATTACTTGGGAAATAGTAGGGGAATCATGTAAAATTGTGCCTAATTTTGAAATTTTCACCATTATTTTTTAAGCCTTTATTATTGATTATGCAGGTGAAAATGAAGAGGTATACCTGACTGTAGATCTGTCATTGCTGTGACTTACCCCAGTGCAATGTATAATGAAACATTCAAATACATTTCTTTTTTTTTTGATGACAATAAAAAAAGTCTAATATGCAGTGTCAGTTGACCATACACCACAAACCATAGCCAACAAGTAACACTGCATTCATCAAGTATTATCATATCTCATAACCTCTTAGAGCAAGAACTTTGGACAAAGCCATAATTAATGAAGTGACAAAAACCCAAAAATAGGGACAGTTTTTAATATTGCTCATACAAACTTCAAAAGTTGATAGAAAGCAGTTTTTTGCATTTGCATGATTTTTTTTGAAGTGTATAAAGTCTGAAACTCTTATGTATGTCATTATTTTCTGACTTCAATCCTTTGTAATTTGCTAATGACGTACTAAAAAACAAAAATTTTGTGAGCAACAGATCAAAAATATGAGGCAAAATTCTGGACAGTTGAGGAGTATGATTTTTGTTGCTTCACTTTTAGTAAGTGAGTTTCACGGTCCACATCTGTGGACCGGATGCCACCTCCTTACCTGTGCAGCCATATGCAATGCTCAAGTCTGCCACAGAGCTGCTCATACTATCATTGGTGGCCACCGTCATTGCTGTCACTGAAGGCAGAATGATAGCAGCTTTCTCACACCCCATTTACTACTGCAGGGTTGTAGAATCTCTTCAACCCTTGGTATTTGTGTTGGCTAGCCCATGTTTGGATTGTTGTATAACCAAAAGGATGGCAGAACAGTGTCCACAGTCACAGTTTTGTACTGCTATCATCTGCCTACTAAGCCATTACAGACGAACGTGGTCTGTTTCCAAGCTGAAATGCCTACCTTACCGGTAATATTTCTGGGAACAAAAGAGTCCTTTTGATTGCTAGGCACTCCCTTTCAGAAGCAATTATCTTCTTTTAGCATTGCTACTATTTGTTGATGTAGCATATAGAGTTATCCTCACTTTGGAGATCTTGGATAGCTCTGCCTCATTCATATGTCTCATTTTTGGTATATAAGTTAAAGTTTTAGTTTGAACTTTATTTAATGATGCAAGTTTAGTACCTGGAATCCTTTGTAGTTTATTAAATGGTCAGTCTGTCTCAAGAGGCCATAGTACCATAATGAGAACATTCATTTTTTTAAGATGACAATGGTGAGGTAATAGTAACAAAATTAGGCATAAGCTTTCTGCAATGCCAAACTAATCCAAACAAAAGTCTTCAGCTATATTTTAGTAGATAGTACAGACCTGTTTTTATGGCTTCTTTTTTTCTTTTTCTAGTCTTGCCATTCTTATTCCTGCAAAATATCCCCTGTAACAGCAGACAGTGGGAGCCTGGCCTTTTTGAGCTTTCTCAGGAGGTGAGGCCTCTGTTGAGCCTTCTTGACTATATGGCTGGTATTAACAGTCCAGGAGAGGTTGTCTGTAATGTGAAGGCCCAGTAACTTGTTTTATTTTTTACTTCCTCTACTACCTCCCATTTGATAGTGAGTGGTTGGTGAACTGTTGCCTTTCTCCTGAAGTCCATAATCATTTCTTTGGTCTTATTAACATTCTGGTCCATATTGTTCCTGTCAGACCAGGCAATCAGTGTTCACCTCATCCCTGTAGTTATGTTCATCCCCACCACTAATAAGACCCATGACTGTGGTATCATCAGCAAATTTTATAATATTTTTTGAGTTATGTTTTGCAGTGCATTCATGGGTGAGGATGGTGAAGGGTGAGGGGCTGAGTAAACAACCTTGGGTAACACCAGTATTCAGGACTATGCGTTGAGAGGTGTTGTACATTGGAGCCCACCAATCAGGAAGTCAAGAGTATAGTCAGGTGCTACTTAGGTGCTTGTTTATCTCAAGTTGCACAAGCTTATCCACCAGTTGCATTGGTATCACAGTGCTGAACACAGAACTAAAGTCGATGTATAGTAGCCTTATGTAGTTGTTCCTCCCTTCAAGATGTTTTAGTGCCAGGTGTAGTGTGACTGATATCACATCCACAGTCAGTCTATATGCATGGTATGCAAACTGGAGCAGAATGAAGGGCTTATGTAGACCCACAGATAGATGTTTCTTTACAATCCTCTCAAAGCACTTCATGACATTTGAGGTTAAGGCTACTGGTCTGAAGTCATTGAGGCAAGTAGGGTTGGGTTTCTTTGGAAGTGGGACAATACTTGTTTCCTTGAAATGCAAGGGAACTTTCTCCATAGCAAGGGATGAATTGAAGATGTCTGTCAGTACCAGACATAACTGATCAGCACACCTCTTCAACACGTTGGCAGCTATGTTATCTGGTCCAGCAGCTTCCCTAGGATTCACCTTCTTGAGCTGAAATCTCACCTCCTTGGAGTTTAAGGTGAGCACTATTTCCTATTTGTCAGTGTTTTATAAGGTACAGTGGCGTTCATCTCCTCAAATCTGCCAAAGAAGGAGTTCAGTTCCTCTAGGAATTCCAAGCTGTCATCAAATTGTGGTGTAGTCCGCGAGCTGCTGTATTCCCTGCCACAGGCTTCTCGTGTCTCTCATATCTTGGAAGCAGATCTGAATTTTCCTCCCATACTCCCTCTTTGCCTTGTTGATGCCCTTTTTCATAGCTAACCTGGCTGCCTTTAACCTTTCTTTGTCATGTGCCTTGAAGGCTGTGCTTCTTTCCCTCAGTAGCTCGTCGACATTTCTGGTGAGCCAAGGCTTCTGATTAGCTCTTATATAATGGCTTTTGTGGTGGTTACATCCTCATAGGTTCATAGGTTGGTACTAGGCTATCAGCCCTAGGGGCCTATACAAGCCTAGCCATAACAATTCCCTGGCTATTTCTTCCCACACTATTTACTTTTCTTGACTCTTGTCTAGCAGGGCAACTCCATGCATTTATTTATGTAGGCAAAAATTGATTAAGTATAGGTGTCCATGTCCAAATGGAGGTTGTGTGTAGCCACTTCTTTGAAGACCTCCCAGCAGGTGATTTCAGTACAATAACAACATTCCCACTATTCCAGAGTTTAGCGCATATCATACCTTCAGGACTTTGGCTAAATGCAAAAGTCTTCAGATGTATTTTAGTACAGACCTGTTTTCATGGCATCTTTTCTTCTGATTCTCGTCTTTGCCATTCATTCTTACTCCTATGAAATCTCAAATACATGCATGTCACCTCACATTAAATTACCCCTATCCTTAACTTAGAGCTCCTATAGTTCAAATCCCGCTTAACAAATTTAATTATTAGCTAATTGATAGACAAAGATTCCTATAAATTCTCACAAAAGACCATAGAAATTACCTTAATTCTATTGAGTGATTAAATACCAAAACCAAATGCCTTCTTGCTAAGGAACTTCAATTATCTAAACATTGAATTTGTTAATACCATTGCTCTGAAACAAAGTATAGTATTAAACACTAAAGGCTCTAATATCCAAAGCTTGTTCCTTATCAGCTTAGCCTCAACCTGTACCACACCACATTTCTGCTTGCACCTAGTTAAATCTTATCACAAATTAGTTGTCTTCTCTGTCAGGCTTAAATTAACTACCTTATCACAAAATGAGACCATCTTTAGGGAAATATATATGGCAAACCTACTTCAACTTCTAGATGACCTTGGCAAAATGACCATCAATCCCAACCAATGGATCCAACTCAGAGGGTTGCTACAATCATCTTCGATTTTTCCTGCATCTAAACAGCTGCATAGAAAATGTTGTACCTGTCAACCCTAAATATAATGGTAAATTCAGGAATAAAGCTCTATTGTGGAAATCCTATATTAATACACTATATAACAAAAGAGGGAAAATAATCAAACATTTTAAGCAATCTACATTCTCCTACCTCAGGATCACACTGAAATATGCCAGCAAGGAGCTTAAGTGAACTATAAGATAAAGTAGAATACAAGCTTAAAGTCACTGCAGACAACAAAGGAAACTACAAATATTTCTTCATGTATGTCAGGAAATTAAGCTATGCAAGAGACTCATCCACAGTAATACTGTCCATTTGTCTCCCAAGGATATAAACAGTATATTAGCAGGCAAATTTAGGGTTAACTTTACCTGCCCATATCTGGCAAGCACTATCCCAGAAAGTTTAGTTTCCATGAATAAGGTCTTATAATTCCTGTCAAAGGCTAAAAACAATGTTTCTTTTGAAGCAAATGCATACGAGACTGTATACTCATCATGGTCAAGTATGTGCTATCTAAGCCCTAACTTAAACTGTTCAACCTCAGCCTATCTACATGGTTTATCCATGATGTATGGCGAGCAGACACTATGACTCCTCTGCACAAGGGATACCCCTCTACAGACCCAGAATAACCAGCCTGATGAGCAAAGCCATGGAACATATAACAGAACTCATGCCTGCAGACACAGACATCTTAAATGATCTAGATCTATCTCAGCTTCCTATTGTGAGGGACAGCTTTTGTATCTTAAACCAAGTAAACTTCTTTGAAATGGTTATAGAGGCTGTGGATAGTGGTCACTCTATGCATATCACCTAGCTTGACCTTGCTAAAACTTTTGACTCTATTACCCCATGCTAGTATTATTGAAAAGTTAGACAAATGTAATGCAAACCCTTATGTTGACTGCTGGAGTGCAAACTGGCTATCTGACATATATCATATGAAAGTTGCTGGTACTCTCTCTGCACATAAAATTGTAACTAGTGAGAGAGCACAGGGATCAGTGCTGAATCCTCTCCTTAGTGTTTATTTTTCAGACATCCAAGATAATATCCCTAAAGTCCTTGCTGAGGCCTGTATGCTACACAGTCTAATTTACTCACCCTAGCTAATGGAATGTATAAACACTACAGGTCAGGCAAAGTACAACTTTGTTGGAATTTAGAACTAGTCTTTATGATTGGATGGGTTGTTAGGTACACTCCTGCTTGATGTGGGAGGTGGGCACTATTAAGTACTCATACATGGTATTCAGAAGTTTTATTTGTCTACTTAAAGATGTGCATGGCCAGGCCTCCTATGGTCCCTGTGACCACTTGCCTAACATTGCTTTTATGTTCCTATATTCCTAAATGGAGAGGGAATCTCTTCAGATAATGCAATAAGAGATTATAAAAGAGATTGAATTCACATGCCAGTATAGTGGAAAGAACTGTATGTGAGTTTATATGAAAGTACAGTACTTTGTGGTGCTAAAACAAAGAAAATGAATGGAATACATCCAGCTCAAACTTTCCTTACCGCTGGTAGCACCGGGTCTATATTAGAACAGCGAAAGCCCATTTAAGTGAATACATAAATGTCGACACATATTGCGCGAACCGCGAGTACACCGAACGCCCAAAACCACGAAATTCAAAATCTCAAACCAGCATATTTGGCCAACCTCACCACTCGCTACATACTACCCACCCAAGCAAAATAAACAAACCACATACATACACTAATGGCGCACTAAAAATCAGAAAATCAAAATTTAAAAGTCACAAATATGGATATAATTCAAAATATTCATCTGCCATGCAAGTGAATGGCAGGCTGCAGACAACATGGCTACTGAGTAGTGGTTGCTAAGGGGGGAAGCTCTGTCTGAGAGATGTAACCAAGCATTAGTAGGCAATCCTATGCAAATGAGGATAAGGATAGTGAATCCCAATTTTTCCTGCTATATGAACCATGTCCCTAGAGTGTAAGAGTAGGATAAGGGGAGTAACAGAGTAGAAGATGGGTGACATCATGAGGGGGTATATATCAAAAAGACTGTAAGCTTATTGGAGCAGAGTGGCATGTGTTTGCTGTGAGTTACTCAGGACTAAAAGAGGTGTGTCTACAGCTGTCTAAACTGAAGCCCAGAAACTGAAGGTGTACACTGTGGCTATCACTAAAGTTTCTTGCAAAGCTGCTTACACTGTGTGCGCACTTGTGCATTCGTGTGCGCACGTGTGAACCTGTCTAAGCCTCTGTGTGTGTGTGTGTGTGTGTGTGTGTGTGTGTGTGTGTGTGTGTGTGTGTGTGTGTGTGTGCACGCGCCCGTGTAAGCCTGTGTAAGGCCGTCTAAGCTTGTATACACGAATGTGCACCCGCCTAAGCCTGTGTAAGCTTGTGTAAGCCTGAGTGCGCGTGTGTGTGTGTTTGCGCTTAAATGCGCTGTGCGGCCCCCTGTGGAAATAGAAAGGGAAAAGGAAGGAAAAGCCGTAGTAGGAAGTTAACCAAGGAGAACTAGCAGAGCTGCCAGGTGAAATCAATCAGAATCAGCCAATTACACAGGCAGTACAATAGTTCATCCCAGCCCAGCACTTAAAACACTGCAAACAACATCCTCCCATGTTTTTCTCAGAAACACTACAACACTGCAGTCAACAAAGAGAAGTGAAAACTTAAAAAGCTTAAACTGAAACTCAGGGGCTTCCATTGCTGTTATAAGGCAACATGTGCAAGATGCTGAGGGAGGTGCCATTGTGAATGCTGCTGAACAACCCACAGTGAGGAGACGGAGAACAGTGTACAGACCCAGGGTAACCTACCAGGGGCTACAGGAGCTGGAGATAGTGGAGCGCTATAGAGTGGACAGAGAGCTCCTGCAGCAAATTGTTGAGCTGTGCAGGCCACGCCTCACACACAGAACCAACAGAGGGGAACCCATCCCAGTGGAAACCAAGGTATGTGTTGGCCTAAGAATACTAGCAACAGGTACCCTCCAGAGACCAACTGGTGATATGATGGGGATTTCACAGGCATCAGCATCAAGGGTACTGCACCAGTTCCTGAATGCTATGTCAGCACATGTCGGTGATCATGTATATTTCCCCAATTCCCATGAGGTATTGGCCAGCAATATGCGTTTCTTCCAGCAAATAGCGGAATACCCTGAGGTAGTGGGTGCAATTGACTGCACGCACATACACATCAAAGCACCAGCTGGTGAGCGGGGTAGGGCCTACATCAACCGCAAGGGCTTCAACTCCATCAACTGCCAGGTCGTGTGTGATGCCCAGGGCATAATACTGAATGTGTATGCTGGCTGCTACCACAATTCCCATATCTGGCATCTGTCACAGCTGCACCAGACATTTGCCAGTGGGGACATCTCTGGCAGTCACCTAGTGAGGGATGTTGGATACGCACTGGAGCTGCGGCTGATGACACCCATCAGAAATGCACACACACCTGAACAAGAACTCCATAATGAGGCACACGCACAAACATGAAATGTAATCGAGCGTGTGTTTGGGATGCTCAAGTCACGGTTCCGGTGCCTGGACACATCTGGTGGAGCCTTGCAGTACTCACCAATTACATGTACCCAAATTGTCATGGTATGTGCCATGCTACACAATATGATCCTGCGAAAACAGCTGCAGCAGGAACAGCATGGGGCAGGGCCAAACAGCCCCCCACCATTGCCAAGGCCTGCATAGGCACAGCATGACTCGGAGGAGGAACAACCTGAGCCTGCCCCAGTAGGCAGAAGGAGGCATGCCCAGTATGCCTTGTCCTTGGCAAAGAGGCAACACATAGCACATAGAGTGGTTCAGTAGGAACCCTGGAAATTATACCTCTCTCTGACTCGCACATAAAATAAAAGGGATGCCTAACTTGACACTGCCTGTTTCCAAACATGTATAGGCAGTGTAGTATGTGCATCTGACATAGGCAGCCCTGCAGCACCACCTGAGGCATGATTGCCATGTTTTAAGCAATATAAAGCAGTGCTAAACAGCTTTCACCAATATCTAGTATATGTAAACAAAATTGCTCGTGCAATGTTGAGCAAGGTCAGGGCAAGTTGAGCAAAGTCAGTTAAACATGCTCATATCTGCTTTACTGTTCCTTAAGCAGTCTGGTCTGGCCAGCATGAAAATAAAAGGCAGTGACAGGCCTTGAACCCAGGATACTGTGCACTACAGTCACAGTACTGAACCACTAAGCCATGATAGCATTTCAGTGGCACAGACACAGCAGGACAGTTGTACACTAATGCAAACACAAAGCAATGCTGTATCATGCCCCTAAAGAGGCAAATGGGTAACCTTCCCCACATGCCTATGCAGACAGATAACATCAGGCCCGGTGTTGTGATGTGGGTTGTGTAGACTATGAAGTCGCAAGCTAATATACGTGACATTGGACACTAAGATCTATAGTTCAGTAGTATGCCTCAAGCCAGTACGATAGGCAACAGTACAGACTGTAATGGTGTCCTGTACATAGCAGTGCAGGCACAGGAAATGTGTATAAGTGTCAGGTGAAACCCACATCCTATGTACACCCACAGTAACAATCCGGTGTGCCCACGGGTAGAAATGTACAAAGAATAGCTGTCCCCCCTGTATGTAGAAATGTTGATAAGTCTATGCAAAGTGTCTCATGGAAGCCCTGATGGCACAGCATGACCCCTGTTGATCTATGACACCTAGGTGAGCCCTGCTGTAAAAATACAACTTGATTTACCATAAACATATATTATAAATGTATATACTGTACATGCTCACACACTCCAACAAATGTAGTGGATTTCATTCAGCATCCCACTGAAAGGTCATACTGGGCATGCTCACACACATAGGCTAAATATGGATGTGATAAAAAGGGATCTATGGACAAATGTGTATAGTCATCTCTACTTCCAGAAAACACATTCACAAAGTGGTCTGAAAATCCTGTTATGTGTTCACACAAACTGCCAAGGTCTGTGCATGTAAGTCAAAGGAGGTTGCCACTACTCAGCAGTCATCAGACCTGTCAGAGAGTACCACAACACACTTGCGATGAATTTGACTAGGCTAAATACGGATGTGATAAAAAGGGATCTATGGACAAATGTCTATAGTCATCTCTACTTCCAGAAACACATTCACAAAGTGGCCTGAATATCCTGCTATGTGTTCACACAAACTGCCAAGGTCTGTGCATGTAGGTCAAAGGAGGTTGCCACTACTCAGCAGTCATCAGACCTGTCAGAGAGTACCACAACACACTTGCGATGAATCTGACTAGGCACGTTCAGCAGCTAGAAAGACCAATGAAGTACCTTAACAAGAGGATTACTGGCCTCAAACAGTTGTCCCATGCAACAAGACTGAATGCAACCCAATCTGCACTCTGTTGCATACTGTCTAGTCAGGAGATCTCTGCCTAACAGACAGGTCCATGTCATGGTTACACTCAGATCTGTTCTGAGTTACAGCTCAATGGCACTAAATGTACAGAGCCAACTGATATTGCCAACATCCTGGCAGATAGGATCAGTATTAACTTTACCCCCTCTCACCCATGAAAGAGCACATGACTATAATGGAAGACTGCAAAGTTGCTGTTATCCCGAATGCACAGGTAAAAAACACTCTCCAAAGCCAGTATCACAGCAGCCATGGGACTAGATAACTTCACAGGATGTGCAGTATCTACTTCCCTGAAGTAAACATTAACATAGAAGGCCTGTGGCTACTGAAGTTTCCAGAGGACTGCAAACTAGGAGCCATCATTGTAAACACAAAAGATGTGAACATCCTACAAAAGGGCCTCACTGAGACAGATGGCTGATGTCTAAGCCATGGGCTGTAGCTCAATGCCAAAAGGTGCATTATCATCACCTTTGTTAAAAACACTGTAGACAAGAACTACAACATAGGTGGTAGTATACTTTACACTGTAAGTGTGACAAGAGACCCTCGGTCACAGGTAGACAGTGGATATAAATGCGATAAGCACATTCCCACAGTAGTCAGGAAACCCTCTTATGTGGCACACCTCATCACAAAATGTGTCTCATGCAGAATAGAAGAGGACATTGTTCCCCTCTACTAACCACTCACTAGAACTATAAAAGAGTACGATGCCACTGTTGCTATATACCTCACAAGACAACTACAACAACTGGAAAGCTAGCAGCAATACCTCACAAATAGCATTAGTGGTCTGAATACATGCCATACACAGACCATCGCAAAATGCTCCATCCTTACTCCCTTGCATATCGCCTACTCAGAGTTGTTCACTGCCTAACATACAAAGCTACGTCAAACATAGATCTGTTGGATATGATCCATGTAAAACACTCACAATCACTCTGACCTTTGGACCCAAGACCATGAGTGAAATACAAAAGGAAGGGGTGTAGCCATTTACCTTATGGATATCCACACCTTCAGGTTACTGGCACAGCATGAGGCCTTGGAGACCATGCAATTGCAACTAACATTGGGCAAAGCTGCCCATCAGATTGTAGCCTGCTACAGATCACGTACCTTGTCTCAGGAACCTCACTCAGTATTCTGGAGAACAATGGCAAATATAAAGGTCCTAACAAACACCATTATATGAGGAGATTACAACTACCCAAACAATGAGTGGGTAAATTACTCATATACAACGTTCTTTGCCCAATGTGTCCTAGAGTTAAGAAACTCTAACACCCTGGAACAGCTGGTCAGCACGCCCACTAGAGATGAAAACATACTGGACATGATCATCACCAACATGGGGTACCAGTGTTCCACAACAGAGATAAACCCCTCACTGATAATATCAGATCATTAAGTAATCACACTGGACATCCACATCCCGCCCCCACACCCAGTCAATGAAACCACTGTGAAGACATTTGCAAAAGCAAACTGCACACTTCTCAAGACCAAAGTGGAATGTTCCAAAGACCTCTTGCTATAGGATAATGGTATGCAATCTGCAGAATCATTTACAAGTGCATCCAATAGCATCTACAGGGATGCATGGAATGAGACATCACAAATAAAACCAAGATGCACTCCTCCAAAAATAGGACAACAAGCAGGTGTTTGTTGTCCCTAAATAAGCTAGACAAGAGAAGGAGGAAATGAACACATGATAGATCCAACTTCACTAAAGGAAATGCATCACTGATCATTATCAGGAAGAAACAATGATCGCTCATAAAATAATCCAAGGACGGTTTCTAAAGACAAATAGCCAAGGAATGTAAGAATAACAACCACAAAGCCTTCGGTAGCTATACCAGACATGTAGGTCTCATCTTTCAGATATGCTGTCAGCTACTGAAAAAAGGAATGACATACACCAAACCAACTTTCATTGCCCATATCCAGGGGGACAAGTTCAGTGTAAACTCCCCCCATCACCCCCAAAAGGGCCTGTGTCCATCACAGAAGGATGCAGAGACCAAGACGTCATGGACATGCAGGTAAAGACAGCCCTCACCAAAGCTAAGAACATAGCATCAATGTGACTGTATGTTGTCCCAGGCTGCGTCTTACACTAGGCCCATAAGGAACTACACCCTCACCTACATTCACTGTCCAGACTCACACGTACCACAGGCTATGTACCCAAAGAATGGCATACACTATCAGTCATCCAGCTCCACAAAGGGTGTGCCAAAATAGAACCTGGAAACCATTGCCCAATATGTCTACTCAGCCGGGTCTACAGAGCTATTGAGCAAATTGTCATGGAACCCATTGTTAGAAAAATATGTATTAATGTGTGTATGCTTAATGCTAATTAATACTCAAAAGAATTAACACGTTTTTCATTCTATTTTACATGCACTGTGTTATATATAAATTGAGTTTCATATGAGACTGAAAAAGATGCTTTTTGAAAACTGCAGTATGCTTTCTGAAACTTGCAAGATGCCCTCTGACCTAGCAATTGCTAGCACAGCAATATTCATGTTTATGCCTTTTGGAAATGTACTTGATAAGCAGGTGCTTATCTGCTAGGTCAGGAACGAATGAATGAACAATACTATATTCTGTATATGTAATGATTTTAAACAATCATCTCTGTTCGAAGCATTAGAACATGTGCAGCTGTAGAAGCTTAGAGATAAAGTAGACAAAGGATTATTAGAGAAATGAACTGTTAGCATTGTCCTTGAATTAGCCATAGTACCTTGAATGGTAACATAACATGTATCTAACAGGTGGTAATCAAGGCCATGTTGTTTTCCTCAGGAAGTTTCTCACAAAAATTGATAAATCAGCAGAAATTCATGGGAATGATGGTCAACAAATGATGATGAAAAGGCTGGTAATCTGCTACGTCAGCTTGGTAGGCCATGTCTAGTTAGAGAATGTATAAAAATGAAAGTATTTCCTGCTTCTAGTTAGACAAACTCTGTAATAGCACATTTTTGTCTCCTTGCTGCAAGATTAAAGTGCCTTAACCTGAACCTACCATGTTTTGATCATTTTTAAAGTATATTTTTCCTTTGACAGTTTGGTCCTTCGAGCCGGATAGTACCTCTCGCTCTAGGCCTAGGTCAGAATTGGGCCCGGTGGCATGCATCTGTATGGAGAAGAGGCCAAATCAGCTCTTCTGTTTTGAAAGACCTCCAACTGAATTGTCGTTCGAAAGATGCCAGACACTGTTTCTGATCTGGGATTGGAGGACGAGTCAACGATCCGGTGGATCAACTCACGGAGGGTCAGGTAAGGAGGAATTACCTTAGTTTTGTTTTAAAATCAGGGACTAGTTGCAGAACTGTTTTTGTCAGGAAGTTTTGCATGTGCAGATCAGGGACAAAAAAGGTTACTGTCTTGTCTTAGATCAGGGAAACAGAATAGGTAGACAGTTATTCTAGATAAACTGTGAAAAGGTGTAGAACCGTGGTACCACGTGATAAGAAGGGTTATGTAACAATTTACAGCTTAGCTAAGGCAATATGGGAAATCACTGCACGAAAAGTTCCCGAGACCCGCCCCTAACTGAAGACGCGAAATATATGCAATTACAGCGTGCCGACAATGTTAAGTATTATACAAAATAGGTTGATAAGTATAAATTTGATGGTAATTTAGACAAACTTGCACTTATTAAACTTGTCAGGCAACTTAAAACAGGTGCAAATGGTCAATTAAAAAAGCAACGACAATTAGGAGTTCCCCAGGCACATAGGTGGCTTGAGGAAGCAAATCGCAGGGAACAAAAGATTAAAAATTCAAAAATGATGTTCTTAGACAAAGAAGATAATAACTTGGTAATAGCAATGGCCCCTCCTTTTCCCCCTCCACATCCCTTACCAGAATATGAAGCGAGTGGACAAGCTGATCCACCTCCGCTATACCCAGCTGTTTCTACAGCATCAAAACCGTTAGTCAGGGATCCTATCGTGACAAGGTCTCGAACACGCGACTTGAGAAGGGAGATTGAACTATATGAAATAAATAGAAAATCATGAGCTATGAGTGAGGAAGAGCTATGTCCACTCATAGAAGTACCAAATCCTCAGGCAAGACAGGCGGGACAGGATCCGACTCTTTTAGTTTATAGACCGTGGACGCCGGAAGATGCCTGGAAAGCCACGGAGGGAATTTCCCATCCAAAAGTGAATTTTAGAAAATTTTTAGAAGACTTACAGGATATGAGATTAAGTTACCATTTGAACGGAGAAGAAGTAGAAAAGTAGTTAGACAAATTGTAGGTCCAGATTGGCACATGATCAGTGGCGAATGGAATCCCCGTGACGCAGAGTTTAGACCACTCCCACATACTAACGCAGAATTAGATGGCAGAGTAAAGGGTCTGACAGACCGAATCTCTGAAAAATGGAAGCCTAGGGCTGATTGGACTTGCATTAATCAGTGCATTCAACAAGAAGGTGAAACGGTTGATAGATATTATGCTAGATTATTAGAGTGTTTCAATAACCACTGCAGAATGCAGATACCAAAAAATCAGACACATGATTCCCCTTATGAGCAGCAGCTGAAGAATGCATTCTTGAAAGGTAGTATAACTCCCATTAGCAGCTTTATTACGAAGCACATGGTAGATCATCGTACGAGTAGATTACAGCCATTACTTGAATATGCAAGACATGCAGAAAGACATTTTAATAGTAAAAAGAAAAAGAAAACCCAAGTTTTTCAGCAGAAGATGGGTCAGAAGTTTTTGTAGTACAAACTGGAAAAAAGGGTAAGAAAAATACCCAGGGAAATAAACAGTCTGATAAGTGATCAGAGGATTTTGAAGAAAGAAAGAAAAGGGGTGAATGTTTTAAATGCGGGAAAAAGGGACATTTAGCAAGGGATTGCAGGCTAAATAAGAAGGTGACTACAGAAAATAAGGAGGATGAGAAATGACTATATGATAGTCAGGAATCATTGAATGAGAATGAACGGGAAAAGAGAAGTGCAAATGTGATAGCAAGGGCAGAGGACGTGACAGAAGGGGTAGAGGATGTACATGAATTTGTAGATGAAGAAAATTAAATTTTAGACTTAGCATTATTAAGCCTAGAGCTCTACTTAGCAGACACAAAACCGGAAGCGACGCTTCTAGTAGAGGGGAGGGAAGTCAAATTTTTGTGTGACTCAGAGGCTTCACGGACCCTGATACATCCTTCCAAATTACCGGAAGATTCAGAATCACCAGATTATATACTAGTAAAAGCAGCTAATGGACAGCTGTATCGGGAGCCATTCTCCCATGACATATATCAATAACAGACCCCGTTTCAGGAATGACCCAGAAAAGTAAAATTGTGGTTTCTGCAAAATGCCCAGTAAATCTTTTGAGTAGAGACTTAATGCAGATATTTGGCATAGCCGTAGTTCCAACCATGCAGGTTATGGAGGCACAGCGACAAATGGATACTTTTGTAGTGCGACCGGAGGGTGAGACATATTATTGGTACAGCCAGGACTTGGTTACGACTGGTCCAGGGGCAGTAACCGAAGAACTGATGAACATAGCCATCAGTAAATCCCCCTCCCTCAACATTGACAAACAACATTTGTTGCATTGTACTCTATATTACTGTAATAGACCAGGACCTGATAAAGAATACGAACAGGAATTGTTTCAAAACCATGCAAACAGGCTAGTGTTATGAAACTTGTACTGGGACACAGAAGGAAACAGTGTAATAAGCTGTTCATTGCCCCAGGAATTTTTAGCACTTTATAAATCTAATCGATTGCCACATGTTAACTTAACTAAGAATAGAAGTTTGAAATGGGCAGACTTGGGAGAAAAAGTCACAAGGTGGGAAAAGCAGACAGAATTAGAACTCCCCGAACAAGGAGTACAGAAGCAGAAATTGAATTGGATAACACAGACACACCCAGCTGTACACTCACAGGCTAGTGAGAATAGCTGAGTATTACTCTTATTGGAAGAAGAGGAAAAAGCCTTGCGAGACATACCAGAGACTCTCTGGTCAGCAGGGAAATCAGATGTAGGGCTTATTGTCAGTATTTAGACCTCAGAAAAGACAGTATCCCTTGAGAAAGGATGCAGAGATAGGGATCAAACCTATAATAGCAGCCTTACTTAAGGGAGGAGTCTTAATAGAATCTCTCGATTCACCATGTAATACACTCTTATTTCCTGTCAGGAAAGCAAATGGGGAATGGCGTATGGTCCACGATTTACAGGCTGTAAATAATGCAGTTATACCCAGGGCACCAATGGTGCCAGATCCGCACACTTTACTGAATGATTTAAAGCCTCAGCAAAAGTATTTCTCTGTGGTAGATATTAGTAATGCATTTTTCTCAATACCAATACACCTCGACAGCCAACATTGGTTTGCATTTACATTTCAGGGGAAACGGTATACATATACGAGATTACCACAGGGATATTGTGAAAGTCCAACAATATTTGCACAAGAAATGGCAAGCAACCTGGCGGGATTTATCCCACCGAGAGGTAGTCAGATTTTACTTTATGTAGACGACATTCTGCTGGCAGAGGAGACCATAGCATTATTACAGTTTTTAGCTACTCAAGGACACAAAGCAAATAAAAACAAACTACAACTTTGGAGAAAACAAGTTAAGTACCTAGGACATGTAATATCCAAAGAAGGTAGAATATTAGATGAAGATAGAAAAACAGCAATATTACAAGCACCTAGACCAACTACCAAGAAGGGAATGATGTCCTTCCTGGGAACTACTAACTTTTGTCGGAGTTGGATACCAAATTATGCTTTGGAATCTGCTCCACTGACTAATTTGATATTCAAAAAGCCAATGACAGCACAGGATTTATTACAATGGACACCAGAAGCAGAAGCAGCTTTCTGTAAGCTGAAACAACTGATAGCATCATCCTTAGTTTTAGGATTACCGAACTATCATAAGCAATTTTTCCAAACTGTAGACTGTAAGCAAGGTTATATGACATCAGTGTTGACACAGCAACATGGGGACAAACAACACACCATAGCTTACTATTCATCACAGTTAGACCCAGTGGCGCGATCCCTGCCCCACTGTGTACAAGCAGTAGTTGCAGCTGCCATGGCAGTGCAGGCTTCGGTCTCAGTAGTGTTGTTCCACCCTCTCACATTGAGAGTGCCTCATGCAGTTGCAATTATTTTACTGCAAGAAAAAGTAGCATATCTTTCTCCTGCTAGACATCTTTCCTGTATGACTATACTGTTGAGCCAACCTCATATGACAATTGAACGATGCACAGCTTTGAATCTGTCAACCTTGCTCCCAACCCCTGCAGATGGCAAACCGCACTGCTGCCTGCAGGAGATTGAGCAAAAGACATTACCTAGACAAGATCTTACAGATGTTCCCTTGGATGATGCCGAGGTGACATACTATGTGGACGGCTCGTGCAGGAGGGGTCCTACAGGACAGATTCTAGTGGGGTATGCAGTTGTTTCTGATACCAAGACTTTAGAACCAAAATCTTTATCACACAACTTATCTGCACAAGCAGCAGAATTGATTGCCTTGACAAGGGCATGTACCTTAGCTAAAGGTAAGAAAGTGAATATTTTTACTGACAGTCAGTATGCTTTTGCGCAGCAGTGGAAAAATAGAGGAATGATAACATCTGCTGGTAAACCAATTAATCATGCACAATTTTTTTTAGATTCATTAGACTCTATTCAGTTACCTCAAAAAGTAGCTATTTGCAAATGTGTAGCTCATACCAAGCAACTGGATAGAATTTCAAAAGGTAATGCGCGGGCTGATACAGCTGCAAAACAAGCAGCTTCAGCCTCAGAAGCTTTTCTTTTGAGTGAGGAATTACAACCCTTTGAGATTTTAGATTTAGAAATGTTGAAAACAATGCAGGCACTTACTACAAATGTAGAAAAACAGAAGTGGATAAAACGAGGAGCAATCCTTGAAAAGGGACTGTACATCTCCAAGGAAAAGAAACCAATTTTGCCATCTAATTTGTTTAGATATGCAGCTTTGTTGAGCCATGGGCAGAGCCATGTCTCAATAGGGGGGATGCTACAGTTAGTGAATCGAGTGTTTACAACGTATGGATTTACAAACTACACAAAAAATTTTTGTGCAGCATGCCGTGTTTGTAACAAGCATCATGCACAAGGGGCATTGAAGCCTAAGCAAGGGAGTTTTCCTACACCACCGTATCCGTTCCATACTATTTGTATGGATTTCATAGAACTGAATAAATGTGAGAATAAAAAGTATTGCCTTATCATTATAGATATGTTTTCCAAATGGGTGGAATCTTTTCCAACTAAAAATCCAGATGCAACTAGTGTTGCAAAGGTCCTTGTTAAAGAAATTATACCCAGATTTGGCATACCGGAAAAGATTTATAGTGATAACGGTACACATTTCGTGAACCAAACAGTGCAACAACGTAGTCGCTATTTTGGAATATCATTAAAAAATCACTGCGCTTACCACCCCCAATCTGCAGGATTAGTAGAGACATAATGGGGTGTTGAAGAATAAGCTTAGGAAATTGATGAGTGAGACACAAAAGAACTGGGTGCACTGTTTGCCTCTAGCACTGTTGAGCATGAGAACTGTTCCAAATGCAAAGGGATTGACTCCTTTTGAAACTTTGTTTGGGAGGGCATATTATACTCCTCAGTGGAAACCTCTCATGTCTGCAGAGCAAGAGGCTGACAGTTCTCTTGCAGGGTATATGAGACGATTTTTGAATAACAAACTTTTGCAGTTAAATTCTGTTTCAGATAAAGAGCAACTGGAATCAGAAGCACCAGTAGTCCCAGGCACCTGGGTCTGGGTGAAGATTGTGAAGAAAAAGAACTGGAGTTCTCCAAAGTGGGAAGGGCCGTACCAGGTACTACTGTCGACACCCACTGCAGTCAAGATCATGGAGCAAGCTTCCTGGATTCATTTGATGCACTGTAAACTGGTTAAGAACTTTGAATTGGACAAAAACTCTGTTACTGTTGTACAACGAGAACATAATGGCCAGGTACAGAGTGAAGAGAGACATTGAGCAACCTCAGAAAACTTGCATGATCATTTTGGTAGCTATGCTAATCACATTGTTCTTTTTGTTGTGGCCACTCCTTTTTCCTGCCACAAAAGTTGAACTGATTAAACGTGATGGGCCAAACATAGACTGGCATCTGAACTTTAACACTTATCAGGCAATTACACGTGTGTATGCTGAGACTTTTAATGTTTCGAACTGCTGGGTCTGCACGGCCATACCAACAGCATACGGGGGTTTATTGATGGCTGCTATCCCCCTGGGGGTCAATGAGACCTGGGAAAATCTGGTTTATGACACAGTTGCTATTAAAGCACATGATAAGGTAGCACTGTATTTGCCTGTAACACAAAAAGGAATTGTATGTTTTTACAAAAATGATACCATCCAAGTGGGATGGAGCAAGTGTAATGTCACCGTACAGTATAAATGTTATACAAAAGCAAATGATTTAAATGGATCTTGTAGTACAGATTATAACTCATTTTTAAAATCTATGCATAAGACTCTTGATCAGGTACAACGTAATCCTGTACTTTTTAAACAGTTATCTGTAATAGATAGGAAAATGTTTCATGCAGGGCAGTCATTTCGTAACAAAGTAACAACTAAAGTAGAGGACTGTTATTGTTTGTGTGGTAAAAAGGCATATAAGTGGTTATCTGAGAATTGGTCTGGCAGTTGTTTTTTGGGATACCTGGTCCCGGCCATATGACACACTGCAGTTTTGCCTCAGGGAAATATTTGAAATACCCGAGATGTAACCAAAAAGACTGTTAAGAAACCTGAGAATCCAGTGGGACAGATCGAAGCAGGCTGGAAAGACCATCGTAATGTGGAACCAAACTTGCGCACATGGACTTGAGTGATGCTGTCATATCATGGGCAGGCATATTACCTGCATATGGTGCAGTTAAATCAATTTGGGAGCTGCGGAAACTGTCTAAACTTCTCAGCGTAATGAGTAATGCGACTTTTTCTGCTCTTGAACTGATAATTTTCATTTATTTATTTTTTATTTATTTTACATTTGTTGACTGGGATAGTCCGACTGGATACATGTCCATTTTCAGCAGAGGCCCGGGGAGAAAAGCTCCAACAGAGTTACAATGACAAATTGTTACAAAAAATAGTATATAAGATGAACAAAAATGAGGAAGAGAGAAAAAAGATAAAAGACAATTTACATACTATTATAAAACTACCATGCTCTATCAAATGCAGAATACTACTAATCATTAGATTATACATTAATAACATGCTAGCAGAGTCATTAGGACGTATTATAGCTTAGAGTTTGGCAACATACATAGTTCTTATAACCCTTGCTAGGTTGTTCTTTTTGGGAATGGATAATACGAAGAACTAGTATGGGCTTGGTTTTGGTTTTAGTTTACGGCAAGGAGCTAGTCTGGGTTTGTGCAAGGACAAAGCCAATGTGACTTAAAGTGGAGTTTTAGACTCGTTTTGAATTGAGCTAGTGAAGTTATAAGCATGAGGTTATTGGGGAGAGAGTTCCATATTTTTCCAGTGGTATTGGCAAACAGTGCGTCACCACCCAGGTTGTAAGATTTAGTTGTTTGGACAAGGAGTCTATTTGCTGAGTGAAGGTAACTTAGATTAGAGTAAGGAGCCATTAAATTTTTTAGAGCAGGGGTATTCTCAGGTTGTTTAAGGATTTTGAATGCCTCTATGAGTTGGTACTGCTGGAGAAGGCACGGGAATTCTATCCATCCAAGTTTTTTCAGGTTAATACAATGGTGTGTTCTGTAGGGTAAGCCTGTTACGAATCTGGCAATATGATTGTAACAAGACGAGAGCTTATTTAGGTCAGATTTGTTAAGGTTAGTAAGCACAGGAGAGGCATATAGTAGGGTAGAGAGAAGGTGTGAGCGGGCAGTGACTGCCCTGGCAGTTGGAGTAAGGAAGGTTTTTATCCTGTATAAGGTCCCAAGTTTCTTGTTTACTGACTTAATGGTTTGGTTGATATGCATGTCAAATCTGAGTTTATTGTCAATGTTTACTCCTAGTAGCTTTGCATAGGTGTCAGGGGAGATAATGGTCCCATTATTGGATTGTATAGTAAAGTGTTCGGTAGGTGATTTATTAGTTGGGTAGAAGAGAAGTAGTTTGGTTTTATTTGAATTTAAGATCAGGTGATGGTTGGCGAGCAAGTTTTCGACTGTTGTAAAACTGTGCTGGGTTGTAGTTAGTAAATTTTTGAGAGAGGCATTGGAACATATTAGAGTTGAGTCATCTGCGTACTGAATACAGGTGGCTTCAGGGATGACTGTTTGGAGGTAATTTATAAAGACTGAAAAGAGAAGAGGTCCTAATATGGAGCCTTGAGGAACTCCTATGGTATTTGGTAGCATGCAAGAGAGCTTGTTCTGCCACAGTACTGCTTGTTGTCTCCCAGTGAGGTAGGCTTGAAACCATTCAAGAGCTGGACTATTTAGATGCAGGGTTTCTAGAGTATGAAGAATTAACTGGTGGTTTACCATGTCGAAGGCTTTCGACAGGTCCAGGAAGAGAGCAGAGGATATTTTTTTGTTATTCCGGTTAAGATTTATATTTTCAGTAAAAGAGAGGAGGGTAGTGGTTGTACTGTGATGGGGCCTGAATCCATGTTGAGAGTCTGTTAGTAGTTTATTCTGGGTGAGATAGCGCATTAGTTGGTTGTGCACACACTTTTCCATAATTTTGGCAAGTGGTGATACTATGGCTATTGGTCTATAGTTAGTTCTGTGGATGTACCACCTTTATGGAGTGGTATAATGTAGGATATTTTCCATATTGAGGGGATTGTGGCCTCGGTTATGGTTCTGTTAATTAAAATCGAGATAGGGGTGCTCGACATCTGCAGCTATTTGCAGATATTCAGCTGGGAGAAGATCGGCAGAAAGGGTGGTTGGCTTTAGCTTTTTCAAAAGGGATCTGATAAAGGATGTGGACACAGGTTGGAGGTTAAAAGAGAGTAGCGAGTCGGGTGTAGCATTTATTGATGTGGAGGGAGGAGATAGTTGGTTAGCTAAGGACTGAATGGTTTCGGTGAAGAAAGTATTGAAGGAATTTGCTACTTCTTCTTGGCTCTTGTCAGATAATGTTCCTGGGGTAGGAGTGGTGGATTTGCCTGGTTGGAGAAGTTTATTTAAGCCTGCCCAGTACTTTTGAGGGTTATTTTGATGTTTATGTTGCAGATGGTAAAAGTAGGTTTTCTTGTCTAGTGTGATGGCTTTTTTAGTCTCATTTCTTAGTTGTTGGAATTTAATGCGGTCTAGGGGTAACTTGGTAGTGCGCCATTTATCCCATGCTTTATCTCTAGTTGTTATTTTAGATTTGGATTCTGTTGTTAGCCAGGGTGCTAGTTGAGTTTTAATTCTGGGTGACCATTTTGGAGCATGTGAGTTAAGTATGGTAAGGAATATATTGTTAAAGAATGACACTGCTTCATCAAGGGGAAGGTACTTTAGTTTTGACCAGTTACAGGATTTGAGTTCTAAATGAAATTTTGTTGGGTCAAAGTTTTTCTTGTTTCTGATGGACCTATAGATAGGCAAGCTTGCGCAGATGGTTTTGTCTTTCATAATGTATGTGATCAGGTGATCACTAAGATCATTGGGGAGAGTCCCAGACATATAGTTCTGGGGGTGTCTGTTGGTGAGTATCCAGTTGAGTATACTCTCTTTTTGGTTAGAATTTCCTAGTCTGGTGGTAGAGGATATGATCTTTGAGAATCCATGTAGGTTAATAGAGATGGGGTTGGACTGTGTGGAGCATTGGTTCCAGTCAATATTAACATCGCCCAGGACAATAGTTTCTTGAGGGTAGTTGTTAGCTATCCAATGTAGAATGATCTCTAGTGTTTCTACATTGTTCCCAGGGGGGATGTAGATAACAATTAGATTTATGCTTTTTTGATTGTTTAGTAGAAGTTTTAGAGCTAGTATTTCAGCATTGGAGACCTGGGGTGGTTGTTTGGGATTAGTTATGATGTTAAGTGTGCTATTATATAAGACGGCTATCCCACCTCCCCTTTTCTTTATGCGATCAACCCTAAGTATATTGAATCCGGGTGGCAAGATCTCATTATCTTTGGTTGATGGCCTGAGCCATGTTTCAGATAGACACATTATGTCAGGGAGGTAGGTAGCTAGCACAGCATGCAGGTTATGTACCTTGTTGTTTAGGCTTCTTATGTTTAAGTGGCAAATTAGAAGGGAGTTAACCAGTCTGTGGGAGAGTGGAGGGCCAGTAGAGTTTGGAGTTGAGGTTGGGCCTGGATTAGGATGAATGTCTCCATCTATGGTGATGTTTTTTCTTAGATAAGTTAGTAGTCTTAGGACTTTAAATAATAGTTTTAGACCATATTTAGATTTTGGGGTTGTTTGGAGTGGTTTATTAAGAAACAGGTTGTTAGAATTTGTAGTTTTTGGGGTTGTATAGTAGTGGGCAAATTCAGCAATCGGTGGAGGTAAGGGGGTATTGGTTTGACATTTTTGATAGGAGAAACCTAAGAATGGTAGATGTTCATAGCTAGTAAGGAAGTATGGTAGAATTAAGAGTGGTAAGATAAGGGGAAGGATTTTACAATTTGGTATTGACATGGTGTATGGAATGGTATTTTTCGTCTGTGGATGGGGGTGATATACTTTAGAGGAATGGTAGTGATTAATCTGTAAAATGGTGGGAGGGGGAGGGAGATGATAGAGAGGAAGTTATATAGGTTGGAAAGGATGTGGGGGTGTGGCTTGGTGGCTATAAATGTGGAGGTAGTGGGGGCGGGTGGGATAAGGGGGCAGGGTAGGGCACGAAGCGAGCCCAAGCATAGCGAGGGCGAAGCAGAGCGGGGCTAAACCTGCCCCAGACTTTTCAGGGCCTGTGAGTAGAGTAAGTAAACTTTAATGAAGTACAGGCTACAATTTCTACTGTTATTATGCTGGAAGTGGATTTATTTGGTAACTAAGGGGTTTACTGCTGTGTTTTTGAACCCAGTATATGGCTTTGACTGAAATCAATAAGGGTGTTATTTTCCTTTAATACAGGACGTATTAACCTTGGTCGAGTGTTTGGTTGTGGTGGGACTATAGTGTTGCCTTGTCTGTGCGTTCGCACCTGGTAAGGCGACCTTCCCTTAAAGTAGAATTTCTAGTTTGTAGCCAAGTACGGAAGTACTGGACAGTACCTGAGTGGAGATACAATGCAGTAACACAGTTTATTTAGTAGGGCTAGTATCACATTGAATACAGTTTAAATTTATCATGCAGTCAAGTAGCAATCAGGTTACAAGTCATTATATCAGCAGAGCGTATTTAAATAGTTTGCTCAATAGCAGCTAGGACTTAATAGCTGTGTCATACTTAATCCAGTAGTGAATCTATGCAACTTTAAGCACGTCAGCAGAAAAGTTTGTTAAACACATTGAAATATTAGCCCACAGTTAGCAATAAACACAGTAACTTAATTATATATAATATAACTTAATTATACAGACAAAAAATGTAGAGTTTTCTTGAAGTAAGCATTTTAGGTATATATCCTTGCTCAAGCATGCCTTTATAACAGTTAAGCCAGTTTAAGATATACAGACTCTAGCGACTAGTCAATTAGGTATTCACAGGAAAATTTGCTCAGTTGTTGTTAAAATGCAAGCTAAGAGTAGACAAATGTGTTTACGTTTCCCAGAGAACCTTACGCTTTACATATGTTTCAGCTTCAGCGTTCTTATGACACGCTGCTACCTGGAGAAACACCACATGCGGTATACAAGTTTACTGCATTTACGTTGTTTAATATCAAATACTCTGGCAGGTAATCACTAGTATAGACTCCTCTAGCAGTCGCAAAAAGATATTAACACAAATATGATCTCCTCTAGTAGTCGCTATGAGATATATGCAAACATAGTCATGTAGACCAACAGGATTCAGTCGCTAAGAGATATTTACACAAATATGAACTCCTCTAGCAGTCGCTGAGAGATATTTACAAAAAAAATAGTCATCTAGACCAACAACAAATTACATACCCTGTTTTTCAGAGGCAGACTAGGTTCAGGAGCACAGCAGCATTTGAAAAAAGGCGGAAAACTACAGGGGGATAAGTAACTTCGCTTATGTCAGAGGGGGGAGGGAGGAGTTACAAGTAGGACATTCTACTGTTATTATGCTGGAAGTGGATTTATTTGGTAACTAAGGGGTTTACTGCTGTGTTTTTGAACCCAGTATATGGCTTTGACTGAAATCAATAAGGGTGTTATTTTCCTTAAATACAGGATGTATTAACCTTGGTCGAGTGTTTGGTGGTGGTGGGACTATAGTGTTGCCTTGTCTGTGCGTTTGCACCTGGTGAGGTGACCTTCCCTTAAAGTAGAATTTCTAGTTTGTAGCCAAGTACAGAAGTACTGTACAATACCTTGGTCGAGTGTTTGGTGGTGGTGGGACTATAGTGTTGCCTTGTCTGTGCGTTCGCACCTGGTGAGGCGACCTTCCCTTAAAGTAGAATTTCTAATTTGTAGCCAAGTACGGAAGTACTGGACATTACCTTGGTCGAGTGTTTGGTGGTGGTGGGACTATAGTGTTGCCTTGTCTGTGCGTTCGCACCTGGTGAGGCGACCTTCCCTTAAAGTAGAACTGATTAAATGAATGCCATGAGAACTGTAGTACTCCAAAACTGAATGGCTCTTGACTTCACCCTAGTGGCGAGGGGTGGGACGTGTACTTTAATCAAAGACAAATGCTGTGCGTTTATTCCTGATCATCAGCATGAGATTAACGATCATCTCAAGGTGATTCAGCAAGTGTCGGCCATGACCAAACCAGGCCCAAACCCTCTGACAGACTTTTTCCAGAATGTATTTGGGGGGTGGGGTTCCATCCTAATGAACATATTGATTGCCATTGGGGTAGGATTACTCCTAATAGGAGTTTGTGTTTGTTTTGGAATCCCCTACATGAAGAAATTAATCAAAGAATTCATAGGCATATCAGTATCTGAGACAATGTACCAAAGTACTGAATTTGAAGAGCTGCTAGAATGTGAAACACTTTCATAAAAGTTTAAACTGAATGACTTTCTTAACTGCAAATCCTGATTGGAAGAGGTTAGGAAAAGAAGCAAACTGATTATTCTTTTTTTAAAATAGAATTAAAAAGTATTAACAGGAGGGAAATGTTAGAAAAATATGTATTAATGTGTGTATGCTTAATGCTAATTAATAATCAAAAGAATGAACACGTTTTTCATTCTATTTACATGCACTGTGTTATATATAAATTGAGTTTCATATGAGACTGAAAAAGATGCTTTTTGAAAACTGCAGTATGCTTTCTGAAACTTGCAAGATGCCCTCTGACCTAGCAATTGCTAGCACAGCAATATTCAGGTTTATGCCTTTTGGAAATGTACTTGAGAAGCAGGTGCTTATCTTCTAGGTCAGGAACGAATGAATGAACAATACTATATTCTGTAAATGTAATGATTTTAAACAATCAGCTCTGTTCGAAGCATGAGAACATGTGCAGCTGTAGAAGCTTAGAGATAAAGTAGACAAAGGATTATTAGAGAAATGAACTGTTAGCATTGTGCTTGAATTAGCCATAGTACCTTGAATGGTAACATAACATGTATCTAACTGGTGGTAATCAAGGCCACGTTGTTTTCCTCAGGAAGTTTCTCACAAAAATTGATAAATCAGCAGAAATTCATGGGAATGATGGTCAACAAATGATGATGAAAAGGCTGGTAATTTGTTACGTCAGCCTGGTAGGCCATGTCTAGTTAGAGAATGTATAAAAATGAAAGTATTTCTTGTTTCTAGTTAGACAAACTCTGTAATAGCACATTTTTGTCTCCTTGCTGCAAGATTAGAGTGCCTTAACCTGAACCTACCGTGTTTTGATAATTTTTAAAGTATATTTTTCTTTGACACCCATACACTGAGACATTGGAGATCTCCAGACACTGGACTCTACACAACTTTGCCTTGTTAAAGGCAGAGCCTGGCTCCCAAACCTAGTTGACTTATTTAAAACAGTTACCATGAACATAGATTGAGGTGAAAGTAGTCCACACAGCCCACCTGGACCTCACTAAGGGCTTACCACACCATTCCCCACTCTGTCATCATGGTCAAGTGTACCAGCTTGAACATTAACAGCTATGTCACAGGATGGGTGGCCAAGTGTCTCACAGATCAAACACACATGTTCATAGTTGCGGGTTCCATGTCCAACTCTAAGCCAGTCACAAATGGCATCACACAGGTCTTGGTCCTGGGACCCCACCTGTTCAGTAAATACTGCTCAGAGGTACAGGCAAGCACGGCAGGTGTATGGCTGAACAGGTTTGCAGGTGAATGGTATCTGTGGTCCATAATTCACTGTACAGCTGACACAGACATCCTCCAGAAATGTCTTACAGAGACAGATACCTGGTTTCAAAACAATGCCCTTAAGCTGAATGGCAAAGAATGCATAGTCATCCCCTTTGGGTAAAACAAATTACCACATAGGTGGTAATCCATCATGTACGGAGAAAATCATTATGGCCCTGGGGACACAGGTAGATAGTACACTCACCTTTGATGATCACATGGCCAAAGTGTTTAGACATTCCTTCAATGTAGGCCATCTAATGTCACCTAATGTAACCCACTTCGTATAGTCTGATGATGTCACCATACTACAAATATACCTGTGGAAAGAATAACTTCCAGTAATGTGTATAGCGTGTTGTGTTAATGTGTACTCCTGTCATATCATGAAGTAGTTAGGTAGGGGTTTGAATCCTGCACTGGATAACTGTGTGTGTGTTTGTGTGTGGTCTCGTTGAGAAGGAGCAACCTTTTAGGAGAGTAGTAAAACACCTCAAAAGCGGCGAACTAACCTTTGTCAAGTCTGATGATGTCACCATCCTACAAATATACCTGTGGAAAAGAGAACCCCCAATAATATGTATAGCGCCTCGTGTTAATGTATACTCCTGTAGTATCATGAAGGGGTTTGAATCCTACACTGGACAACTGTTTGTGTGGTCTCCTTGGGAAGGAGCAACCTTTTAGGAGAGTAGTAAAACACCTCAAAAGTGGTAAACTAACCTTTGTCAAGTATGACGATGTCACCATCCTACAAATATACCTGTGGAAAAAAGAACACCCAGTAATATGTATAGCGCATCGTGATAATGCATACTCCTATAGTATCATGAAGTAGTTAGGTAGGGACTTGAATCCTGCACTGGACAACTGCGTGTGTGGTCTCCTTGGAAAGGAGCAATCCTCTAGGAGATTAGTAAAACACCTCAAAAGTGGTAAACTAACCTTTGTCAAGTATGATGATGTCACCATCCTACAAATATACCTGTGGAAAAGAGAACCCCCAATAATATGTATAGCGCCTCGTGTTAATGCATGCTCCTTTAGTATCATGAAGTAGTTAGGTAGGGGTTTGAATTCTGCACTTGGTGTGTGTGACACTGTTGGTCAATGTGTTGTGGGTTTGTTTTTACTACCATATGACATATCAGTATGCATTGCACATGTGTGCTAGCTGTGTAGCTGTGTGGCAAATACATATACGTACGTGTTACCTCAATGATTGCATGTGTGGGAACCTTGCTTTCTCTAAGAACACAGCTGTCATCCTTGCCAGAGTGTGCTGCTGCTGCCCAGACCTCAGGTCACATCTGTATGCTTGTAACAAGCCCAGCCACTGCAGTGATCCCTGGCCTAGGTCATCTGTGTCACACAAAGTCATTACAGCTCCTATTGGAATGTGTGTGTGAAGGTCTATAGCCAAGGTATATGTCAGACCTGTTCAAACGCAGCAGAGTCTGTCAATGATGACTATTCATAACAGGTGTTGAACAACCTTTGTGGATATGCATACAGACCCCTTATTGCTTATGTGATCCACCAAGGTATTTCAAAATACTATTGGAAATGTGATTAACAAAGGACAGATGATGTAACACTTGCTTGCATGTACACATCGGTACCTGTTCATCATGTTGGTGGCTACTACCTATGTGGTACTGTGGGGATGATATGTTCCGTAAAGGTGGATGACTATGCTTAGTTTGGCTTATAGCTTTACAGCATGGGTTTGACAGCAGGCATCTGTCTGTATGATACCCTTGTGGAGGATGTGTGTGTGTCATCTGGAGAATGCATTATAAGCCATAGTATGCATTACCAGACGTGGACGGACATATCCCTACTGTATTTGCTTGTACCTAAGAGAGCTATATGCCAAACAGGAGTGGTGTCAGTAATGGGTGCAGGTGAATACCAGTTGTTACTGGCATAATATAGTACGCAAAGGATCCAAATGTTGCTGTGTGTCCTACATCTTTGTGTCGGTTGTCAAGACATCATCTAAAGATTGTTTATGGTCAAGCTGTGGAAGTGATGTATACTACCAGAAAGCAAAACAATGACAGATAGTAACAGTATCACCCACAGCACAGTGTCAAACCATGCCATACACACATGTGTAGTCAGGTTCTGAAATGTGTGTAGTACAATGCATACTGGCCACCAATAGAAACTATGGACTGTTACTGTGTAATACAGAGCATGTCACCCTGGTCATGTGTCCACTATGCACGTACATGCAGACAGTGCACCTCCAACATGTTCACAACTGTACACCTGCAAATCTGTGCTACACACATCCCACACATACTGTCCACTCTCTAACACATGCTGCCAATACTGCACACATCAGCCAAGTGGTACATGGCCGGACAATACACAATAGGAACCAACACTGGTGTAAACAACACGAGAATGACAATTATAGCATTAATGCATCATGCCTGCTCAGCTACACCTTCAAGTATATCATTACACTGTACTGCTGACAACATGTTATCATTGCTATACTGCTATAAAGACACCCTGTGCATCAGCACCATGGTAGCCTGTTCCTGCATCGATGTTACAGATGACAGGAGGCGGCACAGGTGTCATCATATGCACAGGATGTGTTGTTGGTTTGCCAGAGGCCTACAGTGAGCCATCCAATTGACATGTGTGTGTGTGTGTGTGTGTGTGTGTGTGTGTGTGTGTGTGTGTGTGTGTGTGTGTGTGTGTGTGTGTGTGGGGCAGGAATAGAATACTGGAATGGGCCAATGTTAATGTAATGTGTGTGGGTATGTGTTAGCCCTAGGTGTCTGGAGTATGTGTGTGTGTCTGCATGCACATAGTTCCACCATGTGGCTGCCATATATGGGTATTTGTGGGAGAGCCATAGACTGTACCTGCAAGGCTTTACAGAACACCATCTCTGGCCACGGATACTGTACCTGTGCTGGCAGAGGTGCTACTGACACTATCAGGTACTAAGCCAGACTGGGTACTATCCCCAGAGGTGGATGGATGTACACTGGACACAGGTCTCTGCTGGAACTGTCCAGAGCCACGTGCACGTGGTCTTCTAGGATGTTCTATGGACAGCCCACACCCAACATTACTGGGGGCTGGTACTGGCACTACGGGAGTGGCTGTGGCTTGAGGGACATTCGCGGTGACTGCCAGCTGCTGATGTTGCTGGTATACATCCACGTCGATGACTCAACTGTCCCGCACTGTCCTGACACATGGACATGACATTGCGGAGGATATCTAATGTCTCTCCGCAATGTCTATCAGTGACCTCGGTGTAATGATGGATGGCACCTGCTAGGTCATGGATACTGTCAATGACGGCGGTGTTATGTGCCCTATGTGCCCTTAGTCCCTGTCTGGTGTACCGTTCCATACGTGGCTGTGCCTTCATGACAGCCTGGAACATGTGTGACGTCAGACCTGTGGCACGTCTGCCAGTGGCATGATGAGCAGCAGTGCTCCTACGAAAACCCCTGGACATCTGCCTATGTGGTACCCTTGCAGACATCTGGGTATGGCTGCTGTGTTGGGATGGATGTGCCATGGATACCACACTATCCTGGCCAGTGCCAACTGTATGCTGTCCCTCAGCTATGGGCATTGGTGATGGATGTACTGGCAGTATGACTGTATGCCTGGATGGGGTGGACAGCTGTGTACTGTCGATTGGTGGCCCAACGACAGACCCTGGCAAACATGCCTATGCCTCAACACACCTATCATCAGTGTCACTGTTTTGCTCAGTGACATCAGTTTCCCTGCTGCAGTGAACCAGTCCAAAGTCAGCACCTATGAGAGGAAGACAGGAAACACACTTTACAACCTGTACATGATGTCGGCACACATGCACACATCCACACATCCACACAAATGCACTCATCACTAAAACACACACACACACACACACACACACACACACACACACACACACACACACACTCATCACTAAAACACACACACTCATACACACACACACACACACACCACCAGCAATTCAGAACATACTCAATAGTGGGTGATGGTGGGGTACAGTATCACAAGGCAAGCAGTTATATCACATGTGTCAGCATGCAGGACGTGTGTTTCCCAACAGCATGCAGTGCAGGTGTTGACAGCCCTTGCCAATAACACTATACATGTCTTTGATGCATGTGCGTTGTTGTTCAGTGATTGGCCTCACCCTGGAATGCACTGTGTACATGGGCACGACAGTGCTGTGCAAGTATTATAAGCTCTGCAATGTCCTGTGCACCATCTCTCACAGGTATACATACCATGGCTGGATGTGTATCTGTGTGTCACATAGATATCCATTTCTGATTAGAGCATCTGTGTCTTCAGCAGATAATTGTGGACACAGGATTAGCATATGCATGCTATGTATACACACAGGATGAGTGGTGCATGTTTACCTGATGGAATATCATTGCTCAACATGGCCATTGTACAGTGGTTATGGTGAGTGTAGGACATATTGTGGACATTCCAGTGCCAGACATGACATGGCATGCTACAACACAACTGCAACATTGAACATCACACAGACACAGTGTGTGTCATGTGACCTATACACTCAATAGCAGTGCAAGACATATATGTGTCACTTTGTACAAATGGTGATTGCTATGCACATTGTGTATAGGTGCCTATGTTTGCACACACACACACACACACACACACACACACAACACTGAGGTGCATAGCAGGTAATGCTATGTGTAGTACTTTGGTCACTGTAACTGGATGGGGTGTACTACCATGAGCCATCATCATGCAGCATCATGTGGTCACTCAAGGCTACTAATGTGTGCTAGACCGGCACATATCATGCTGTACTGGAACTGCAGTACCATGGCTACATTCACCATTTCACAGCCAGTTACATGGGTTTGTAAGGTGTACAATAGGGGGCATTGCCTACCATGAATGTGTAATGTGTCGAAGAGTGTCGCATAGCCACATGTGAGGCATCTACCCCTCAGGTATATTATATGTGCTGTGTGGATGAAGTGTGGGATACTGTAGTGTGACCTTACAGCAGGTGTCTGAAAACACCATTTGTAGCATGTTAACGTGTACTGCGTATGACAATGTTGTGCATGTTGTGTGCATGTGCATCGACTCTGCCTATCCAATGTCCACATCAGTGTTGCTACAATTGTGTGGAATGCTCTGTGTATTGTATGTGTTTTAGGCAGCTACCCACATTATTGGGATGTGCATAGTCTCACAGCAAACATGCACAACATGCATTATGTATATGTGTGTTACGTGTACATGGCCTACACTTCACCTATGACATGCACATTTAATTAGCAGTATTAAAGGTCGAACACACTCACCAGCATGGGTCGGCTGCCTTGCTGTCACACCAGTGGGACCTACAAGGATATGAGACACTTTTGTCAGCGGCAAGAACTGTGGCATTGCTACTGTATGTTTGCAATCATACAGTAGTACAACGGTTGGCAGTCACAGGCCTACAGATTGAATTCCTAATTATTACTATTACACAACACTAGGCACCACATCGTCTAACTACACAGTACACATTTCACATAAGCATGCTCTAACAATAGAGGTAACAGTAGTCTACAGTTATGCCATGTTACCTGCATGCTCCATGTCAGCTTGCTGGGTGACTCCGGCCTCCATGATGACACACGTTAGTTGTTGGGGTTGTTATTGGCCAGGAGCCACCTGGCTCAGGAGCAGCTCCTCCACTCTGGTGATGGGGGGATGGATGGCTACCCCCCCACCTGTGGCAAGCTGCTGTCTGTGGATATCAGACACATGCTGCCGGACATGTCTAATTAAATCATTGCAGTGATGGCGTACCTACTCATATGTCTGGTTATGCATGCCTATGTCATTTACCTGACGGACAAGCTCTTGCCACAGCACAGTCTGCTCATGCTGGTCCTGGCTGGTTCTAGAGAACAGCAGGGCATACTGCTGCACCAGGCTGGATGTTATAACCTCTTCCTCCACCGTGCTATAGGCGGGATTACGATGGTGGGACATAATCCTGGAAGACAATGAAACAATATGTGTGAGCAAGTCATGAGGCACACATATATTTCTAATGTACAGATATCAATTAACTGCCATATATAGCAACCTATTGGCTGTCAGAAGATACACACTTTCAATACCACATGTCAGTACACAACCCACAACTGCCTGACAGTGCCTGGCACACTCAATATATCAAACCACGGTTTGCACAGCAACAAACTTACAACAGCATGTAATACTATACAACAGTACATGGCACACTGTATGAGACACAATGCACAACCTAGACACAGGAGGTATATATCATGCTAATGCATCATGAAAATTGTAATCCATTGCAATGATTGTAAAGTCCAGTGACAGTATCACTGGTATACCACACTAGTCGTTGATGGCAGACCCCTGCCTAACATATGTGCACATTCGTGAATATAGGTGGCATACTGCTGTACTACACTATACATGTTGCTAGATATGCAGTTATATCCTGTAACACACATATGACCGAGGCCATGGTACAGGCACACACACACACACATCAGACATACATACCAGACTCATAGGTATGGCAACACAGGTGACCTTTACCTGTGTACCTTACAGTACTGTGTGTCAGTAGCTACGAGACCGTATGCCTGAGGTATGTAATCTGTGAGGACTACAGGGAACACATGGAACAGTGGTTCCAATAAATGTGGACGTACACCATACTGTGCCGTTTAGGCATACAGCTTCAGGTAGTACTACAGTTCATACAGGAGTTGGATTTGCCAGCAGTAACACTCAATAAGCATGCATGTACTGCTTTAGCCTACAATGGGCACCCCAGTCGACAACAAGGGACTATGTCAGAACATATGGCATACTGCTTTTTCAGCCTAGCAATTGTATACACATCTTTTGCTGGGATCACAGCTAGGACACATAATACCATGACAGAAACAGTTTCCAACTAAGCTATCACACATAAACCAAACTCTGACACATTCACCAACACATTCACCATCACACTCAGTCATACTCACATAGCAATTATTGCAACAAGTACATGTGGGTGTGCATCACTTCATAGGTAGGTAAGAGGCTATTGGCCCTAGGGCCTATAGAAGCCTAGCCATATGCTACCCTGGCCTTTGACACACATGTCGTTGCATTTCACATGGCCCTGTCAAGCAGAGACACAGAGGTGATTGCCTGGGTGTATTCACTATCTTCCATACAATCTACATGATTATTTATGATGACTGCTAATTAGGAGCTTTGTTTGCTATGAATAGTTGGTTTGTTCCAGAGTATGGGATGTCTCTGAGATGGGAATCTATCCCTCCAGCATGTGCTGTTTATTGTGGTCAAAAGGTTTGGGTCCCTAGAGCATGTAGCTCATAGAGATTGTGATCTGTTTATGTGCAGCATGTCCAACAGCCCTGGTTTTTACATAGCTTAGTATGTTGGGCAGAGGTCACCTCTGGGTAGGCGGTATGCAACACAGTGTAGTTGAGCGTTTGTGAGATGGTCTGCATAGGGCATCTGTTTGAGGCTTTGTGAGGTATGTCTTTGTCATTTCCAGTTGCAGTGGATGTCTTGTGAGGTACATACCACATGGGGCATTATACTCTATAATGGGCTTTATGTGTGATGAGTAGAGGGGAACACTGACCTATATTTCCCTGGATGACACACCTTTTCTGATGAGGTGTGGCAAGTAGACAGATTACATTACTAGTGTGTCACTGTGATTATCAAAGGGGAGACTACTGTCCACCTGTGTCCCATGGTCTCTTATCACACTTTCGGTGTTAAGTAGACTACCACCTATGTGGTAGTTCATGGGTATGAGTTTTGCCAGAAGGGATGCCAATGCAGTTTCAACATTGAGCTTGAGTCCATGGCTTTGTCACCAGGCATATATATATATATATATATATATATATATATATATATATATATGGGTCTATTTCGAATAACCGAAGCGCCACGTCACTGACACCCGGAAGACCGAGACGGAACGACCGAACAGGTAGGTTATCGAAAACGCGATATCCCGACAGCTGAAAGACCGACAACGGCAGCGTGTGAGCACGATCGGTAAGTGTGCGAAAGTGAAAGATTTAGGATTGGGGAGCGGACAGGTAAGTGTACGATAGTGAGGATTTTAGGTTAGGGGTGTGGAAAGGTGAGTGTGCGGTAGTGTCGGACTTAGGGTTCCGGTAAGGTAAGTGTGTGATAGTGACGTAGTGTAGTGTAGGGAAGGGTTAAGTGTGTTAGGGTTAGTATGCAGGTGGAGTGAGTGTGTGATAGTGACGGGCTTAATGTTTTAGGGTAGGTTAAGTGAGTTAGGGTTAGGGTGCAGGTAGGGTAAGTGTGCGATAGTGACGGTGTTGAGGTTTAGGGGTGGGTTAAGTGAGTTAGGGTTAGGGTGCGGGTAAGTGTTCAGTAGTGTCGGACGTTAGGGTTAGGGTTTAGGTTAAGGTTAGTGGATATGTTATTGTGTGCAATGTGTAGTTAACGTTTTTTGTCGTGTAGTGGTGTTCGCTTTTTTGAGTTGTTGGTGTTTGTCGGTGTTGTGTGTTTTCGGTTGTTTGGGGTTGGTAACTTGTGTGTCGGTGATTCGGAAGTTCGGTGATAGAAAGTAGACCCATATATATATACACATATATATATATATATATATATATATATATATATATATATATATATATATACACACACACACACACACACACACATAAATATATATATATATATATATATATATATATATATATATATATATACACACACACACACACACACACACACACACACACACACACACACATAAATATAAACATACATTGGTGTACATATAGATATACATATAGGCACATATACGGTCCACCTTTCATGGTGGGAATATCAATTATGCGAAGGTTGCGAGGTATACTGTTATGTACTAATATTGCATAGTGTTGTGGGGAATGCATTGAAGGTGTTCTTAGCACATGTAGCTTTAGCAGGCCTCACTGGCTACAACACTGCAAACCTGACAATTCATACCCACAGTGTTTAACCACCACATGTCGTATACCAGCACTGTATGCTGTCTTGTTTGCCACACACTACAACCTACATAGACATATGCACATAACAACCTTCAACAACATATATATGTCCACCCTTCACAAACAGTTGCAGTATGTCCCTTGCTCTATGCACATGTACAGATGCTAATATATCTGCAACAGACAGATCTCTCCGTATGTGTGTGCCATACACACACAAAGTCCACACTGTTGTAAATCCATTGACCTCATGGCTGACCTGTTGGGCCTTGCTGCAGCATGAACAGGTGTCACATGTGAGCACACAGTAATATTAGAGGGTGTAGATATAGCTGCAAATGCTAGATTAGCATACTAGCCTGGTACAGTTGTTGCCAATGCTAAGCTACATGTTAATATGACTATCATGCATTTGTTACTCTGCCACATCCTTGTTTATATAACTGTATGCGCTACTCCCCATAACAGCCATTGTACACACTACTGTACAGAACACAGATAACATGGATCAGATGTTTGACATTTAATGCTGAATTACATATATCACAGTCATATCCCACTGCACACAGCTACACACTGATTTCTCCATGGCAGTAGTTATGCAGGGCATCTGTGCATAGATACGTACTGCTGCCACATATGGATGATTCAAAGTATGTAGAGTACTCTTCAAAAACATCTACTACATGCCAGTAAATACATATCAGTTACATACATTTACTTTGTATGGGTTTGTATTATTACATTCCGTGTGTGTAGTAATATTTTTTTTTATTTATATATTTTTTTATGTTGAATTATTTTTCCTGTTGCTGTGGCTGTTGCTGTTGCTGTTGTTGTTGCCGGTGTCTGTCTGTCTGTCTCTGTGTGTCTCTCTTTCTTGCTTGCTTACTCGCTCTCTCTCTCTCTCTGTGGCTGCAATGAAATGATTGCATGTGTGGACAGCAAGTACAGCCTGCTTTTAGAAGTATCTGCACATGTGCATGTGATGGCCTCTGCACCAATTGGTGGCCACCATTTGGTAATTGCACGCAGCCTGCTGTGTGGTAATTGCAGTACTCACTGTCATAGCCACCCAATGCTATAAATTGCTAGGTCAGGTAGGCATAGGCCTTTCAGCTTTCCAAAGTGGGGCCCATGCTTGTTTGCTGTGGACACCGTAGTGTAAGTCAGAAGGTTGGTATACTTCTTATATATGAAGCTAGGGGTGTAGCCAGTGATTTGAATGTTGTACTCAGACCTGAACGTTGCCACTTCCAGTAGACAGTTGACAGTGTAGAATTGTACTCACCACCACAAATGCTAACAAAAGCTACATGGGAGTATTGATTTTCTTTTCTACTTATGCAATTAGCTGCCATATGTATGTAGTTATTGAGATGTTTTCATTTAGCACATGAACTGTTTGGGAACTGCTATACTGTGGATATTAATGTACTCACTTCTGCACAGTCTGTGCTTTTTATTTTGTTGACATTATCACAGGATGCTCATGGAAACTGAACTATTCCAGTACTGAGTCTGCCTACCTACATCCTTGCTGTACCTTAAACACAGTGGTAAGTTGCACATTTGGGTGGGATACTGTGTGAGGGTTGTAGAGTGCTGCAGTAAAATATTTCCTGATAGAATGTGTGGTTCTGTTATCACAGTCATGTAATGCAATTCCACAACAGCTGCTGGTAAAGTTCCACAGAACAGGTTTTGTGTTATTCCTTGACATTCACAGATTCTGATGCGTGATATATATATTTCAGCAACAACCTGCTGTATATCTACTGTGGCTAGTGGTACTTCATGCAATCTAGTGTGTCCAAGGTCCGGGGTTCGAGACTGACAGTGGTGTTTTATTTTGCTGCTGAGCAGAACAAGGGCCCTCATATGCAGGGTGACTAAGGCAATTTTAAGCAGTTGTAAGTGGGTTTGTGCGGGTTTACATGATGCTTAGCAATACTTAGCTAAGTGCACACATGCGCACACTCATGCAAGCCCACTAACTACTGCTTAAAAGTGCTTACTCCTGCTAAACCCTGTGCTAATTTCTTTGAAAGAAAATTAAATGGGGAGATAAGAAAGTGGTGAAAAAGGGGTGCAAAGAAGATAAGACAGTAGTGAAAACAGATCGGGATGTGCAGGACGGATGTAGGGAAGGTCCATAGCTGCCCATTTCTTAAAGAGCAGCAGCTGTGCATATAGTAGTAATTTGGAGGGAATTTTGAAACCTTCCACCCCTGAGAGAGGGGTGAGGACAACGAAGTATGTTGTACTGCCAGTTGAATTTCAGTGTTTGTGTCCAGCGGACATTTTTGTAAAATGTGCAGCTATGTATGGGGAGTAATTTTTTTGTCGGAGCAGATTGCCCATTTTTTTTCAGGTGAGAGTGGAATGTGAGGTAGGGGAAGTAGATATGTTGTGGGAGGTAGGTTGGGGAGGTAAGCAGACAAGACAAACAAGACACATACAGGGGCAGAATATGACACATGGGGTGGGTGAACACAATTGACAGGGAAGGATGTTTTGAAATCGCAAGCCCATGAGCCCACAGATGGTAACAGTGGAACTGAGATCCCCACCCATGGGCAGTCACCACTGCACCTTCACAGCCCGAAGGGTGGCTGTGCTGGGGGCTGTGTAGGAGGGGCAGGCTCACCCATGAGTCGCGCCACTCTTGCCTCGAGCTGGCTTAGGGGATCAGCGACTGAACGCTGGATCTCCCTATGCACCACAGCCTGTACCCTTTGGAGGGTGACAGGTGGCCCTCCTCTGGCCACAATCGCACGGGGGGATGACCCCCATCCCCTGTAGCGCTTCCACCTGAAGGTGGCACAATACCAACAGAGGAGGGGGTCCCGGGCTGGGCACCAGATCTGCTGGTGCCAGGTGCAATCTCCAGCTGAGGTGGGAGAGGTGGGTCCGCTGGGACCGGCCTTCCCATGCGTTCTGTGTTTAGGTGTATTTAATGACAACATAGCCAACAGCATTCCAAATTAGTTGTAAAAGCATGCAGTAATAGTCCCATTAACCCAACACACCAGAGTTCCATTAGTTGAACAGCAAGCATAACACATGCATATATTGAATGACAGTGGACATTCCAACAGCATGCAGGAATGATTGGTGGCAGCAGGCCACCAAGATTGTGGTGTTTGAACAGGGCACATGCATCAAAGTTATGCAGATATTTATAAACCAATTGGGCATATGTCCCAACAAATGTTTTGAGATTACACATACCCACTTGAAGTGTGGAATTGCATTGTTTATGCGCATACAGTAGGGTGTAAAAAGATACCTCCATTAACAACTTATATGAACTTATAGTTTACACTACATTCCTATTGACTGCAGGTATATATCCGCTACATGTATTATTACACTGGGCAATGTCCAGTACGTTGTGGGATGTGGTTCGCTAGTTAATTATGTACCTGACCTGTAGCTAATATACAAACTGTCCAGGATGCAGATGTTACTGCTACGTATTTATATATTTTATTTATATTCATATGTCTACATATCTGGATGTGTTCAGGTGACATTACCAGTTAAATTTTAACATCCCTCTACATTTTTTTGCAGCACACTAACATTTCCAGTGCACACAATTACAAGCTACTCATGTGCCAGATTTACCTATGCATGCCAGCCTTGAAACTACAGTTGAGGACTGTATATATGCTTAAGAGATACTGCCACTCCCTCCGTACTCTTTCTATGGGCCTACCCAAGTGTGGGTCGACAGCGCTTAATACAACACTACTATTTCTATACTGCAAGAGTACATCTACATTTCAAAGAAGGTGACACAGACACACTACAGGTGTTATACCTTTATTAATTACATTACACACTTTTCTAGTGGCTCTCTCATTTATTTGTTATTACAGTGCATGCAGATATCTTATTCAGGATGTATTATATCTTCATTTATGGTTTACAACACTCTTTTTCTGGCTCTCCCACTTATTGTATATAACAATACATGCAGGGAAATAATTCAGGACATATTATACCTTTATTAATGGGTTACAACACTCTTTTTCAGACTCTCTCACTTATTTTACATAACAGTTCATGCAGAGAGGTTATTCAACCCTTATTATACCTTTATTATTGGGCTGAGACACTTTTAGCTAGGCTCTCTCACTTATTTTATAAAACAGTACATGCAGAAAAATTACTAACCTGCCTGGTGGTGCAGCCTTAGCAGCCTATCTGTATAGGCTTGCTGATTCGCAGCACGGACACCTGCAGCTGTGAAGTAAATGAAGTGATATTGAGACATATACCTATCCATACTATCGACTACACTAGCAATTTTTACATACTTCAGTCCATGGCTACCTACTCAGTAGTGGAGCATTTTGTATCCCACGGGCCTCCTGTATCCATTGGTTCAGTAGGACCTGCTTGCATCTCTTCAGGTCTGAATGGTGATGTCTGACCTGCTCACCAGTCCGAGGGATGCCTGTGGCACTGGTGAGTTCATGTGCAAGACGGTTCCAGGCCTCCGCTTTGTATTCCGTGCCCTGGAAACTGGCCCTGCAGGAGTCTAGCATCATGATGATGGACGAGGAGCCAAACCATCATTTTTGACTCCTCAATGCCCCACTGTTGTGCTCGGAAGCGAGAGCCCTTACCGGCACCAGCTATTGCTGCCTGCAGATGGGAGCTGCAACCAGTTATGGTGAGTATTTCCACCCATGGAGCTTATATATGCCTCATTTCCCACACTTATTTGTGATTGGCCGGATCTGAAAGTTCTCAACTGAGTGCACACCTGCTTAGCACTGGGTAAACTTTGATTCATATGTATATGTGTGCTGACAGTCCATGCACATCAAATGCTGTCATGGCTTAGTGGATTAGTACTGTGATCATGGTGCACACTATCCCTGGTTCGAGACCTGTCATTGCTTTTTTATTTTACTACTGGCCTGACCAGTAGGGGGTGTGGCTGTGTTTAGCCGACTTTGCTCGGCTTTGCCCAACGTTGCTCCACGTTGCTCTACATTGCCCGATGTTGCACTAGTTAGCGCGGTGTGCACCTCCGAGCAAACATGTTTGGTTTTCGCTAGTTGGCGTGATGCGCAGCTCTGTGCAAAGCTATTGCGCTAGTTAAAGCAGTGCTTAGCTATGGGCAATTATTCTTAAATGTGCTTAATACTGGTAAATGTTGCTTAGCAGTGCTTCACATTGCTTAAGATAGGTTGCTTATGCATTCATTAGTATGCATGACCGTTTCACCTTTTTATATATATTTAAAATATTGTTCACCACTACATAGGCCATTTCAATGCATTTTAATAAAATTTAAAAGGTAAATGTCAGGAATTATTTTTATGCACAGATTTCTAATGAAAATGGAAAGGGGAGTGGTGGGACTCGAACCGGGAATGCCTCCTCTTTGTGCGAAGGCTCTACCACTACACTATTGCAATTTGGCTTAATTTGCATATTAGTAGTTTATTATCCTCTTCGATGTCTAAACTGCTTACTGTAGCTAAGCAATGGGCACACCCTCAAATATGGGCAGCTATTTTGGGAATAATAAAAAAAAATTGTTTTACATTTTATTTCATTTATGCAGGGCTTTTTAATGTGGGGGAGTGTAGCATTGGGGGTATACATATTTGAGTGGACCCGCTCATATCTGTTAACATTTGCAGAGTTAGGCACTTGTAGGGGCGTGGATATTTGGACTGCTCGGCAGTCTGACATGCCCCCTGTACTCCTACACACTCCGTGTTAGCCTGGGAGTTGAGTCAGCATGTCCTCATGCATATGCATGATGCGCTGATGTCTAACTCTTAGACAGCAGTCTCCGACTAGGACTTTGTTCGTCCTACACGGAGGATTACTGAATCCCCCCCATTATCTTTCAGTTTCAGTGCAGCAACAAACACAATGTGCTGAGAAGATTTCTTTATAGTCTTGAAAGTGTTTTATTGTTTTTATGACTTCCAGGATCTGCACAGATCTAAGGAAAATACCTTGTCTATTTATTTTAACAGGTAAATGCTAAATATGTCTAGCTTTCAGCAGTGGGGTTTTTACCTGGGATAGAGTCACATGGCATGAAATTATGTCATTCTGCAAGCTATCCCAGCAGTAATATTTGAGATATTAATTTAAGAAGTCTCTGAGAGAGAGAGAGAGAGAGAGACTGCATTCTGTATTCTGCCTTGAACCTGACAAGATCCATTCAGCACACATCCACTTTGCTATGAGTAAGTAAGTTACTAGGGGACAGTATCATTCTTTTAGATATAGTCAGGAATATAGAAAAGCTTATTTTAGATATTTTTCTTTATTTATTTGAGACTGTCCTGCAATGTCATTTTAAATATTTCCTATGATTTTGAACTTAGATGTCACTGTAAATATATACTGAGTTTTTTTTGTTCTTTTATTATTTTTTATTAAATGTATTTAAACCTTTCATTGTAGCTGATCTGTCTAGAGATATTTAAGTTCTGACAGCACTTGCATATTTATTTGATGACACTGTGTAGGCCATTCCTAATAGCCTTGATCTTGGTCAATCTACCGTTTGTAATGATAGTAACATTACACAGTAAGATTGGACACCCTTTGTTAAGGGCATTAATGTGGCTGATAAACAGTTGGCTGGTGGTACTAATAATTACCTTATAGACTTGGCAGAAGGAGGCATAGCTAGTAAACCTGTGGCAGCCTTTTCCAAGTGTGTGTGTGTGTGTGTGTGTGTGTGTGTGTGTGTGTGTGTGTGTGTGTGTGTGTGTGTGTGTGTGTGTGTGTGTGTGTGTGTGTGTGTGTGTGTGTGTAAAACAAATCTCCAATAGTCTGTGTGTCAGCTACTTGGGCAGGGACACAAAGTACTGGTTGGACAGAGACGGTACTGGAGATCTTGGCTTGACCACTCAGCTGAGATCTCAACTTTATAGCTGTGTCAGTGGGGAGTCTTATTGGGGATCTGGAGAAAGAGGGATAAACCAGCCCTGGACTGACTGTGGTCTCCGCCTGCTCTTAAGAAAAATTGCACTTGATACAGAGAGCTGCATCTGGAATTACTGTGTGTACCTGTCATATTCCCAATGTACGTCCTTGACTGTTACCAGTGGAGAGGATCGAGGCTTCTTGATTACTGTTGCAAGTGGCGGGACATCACAATCACCATCATCATATCACCATCATCAACCTCTACATTCCCACTGTTATAATAGGTCTGAGTGTCGTATCAACTGTCACTCAAAATCTTAATTTAAAGATAGATGTCACAGGTGATAGCTCATTTTATTTACATTTATTTATTTACATTTTGTTTTCCAGGTAGAGTACTGATGCCAGAATGACCAATTCCAGGCTCAGCCCTGCATGAATGAGCTTATGAATCCATCCACCTCTTGGCTAGATATTTTATCCTTTTACCTTTATCCTATCTATTTTTCATATTGTAGTTAACTAATTGTCTTCTGCTTTCCTTCCCATCTAACAAAACTAATACAATCTGCCTTCTTGACCTTCTTTTCAAATAGAAATACTTTAATGTCTGCACTGATGTTCACATTTCTTCTTCTGTCCCACAGTGTAAATCAACTATTCATCTCAGGCTCTTCATTTTCATCACCTTAAGCTTTCTCAGCTGTTATGCCTTCAAAGTGCAGGTTTCTTTGCTATGTAAAACCACAGGGCACACCACTTTTTCTACATCTTAATTTTTATCTTCTTTGTCATTTTTGTCACATCCTACCCCGATACATAGTGCCAAGTGTTTGAAGTTCCTCTGGTTGTAACTTTGACCTCTTCATTCAAATTTCCTTTTGGCTGAATCTCCCCTTACAGATACATGACACAGTTAACCTGTTCTGCTATGTGCTGCCTGCACTCTGATAAGAGAAAATCATGAGGTACTCATTACTACATAGAGTACTTTGGATTGTGCATCATTCCTTGAATGTAGAAACAACTTGTGCTTGACCTTCAGATGTAAATAAAATAATGACTATTTGCATAAATGTGAAGAACACATGTGATATTGTTGTCTGACATTTGCTGTTTGCTATTGCTGATATTGCTTATGTTTGAGTCATGTGCACAGAGCAGTAGTACCTTGCCTGTGTTCTATACATCTTAATTAGGGACACTGTCTCTTGCAGTATATTATGGATGTAGAGACTCTTCTGCAAACTCTGTATAACATTATTGCTGTCACATGCTAAGCAGTTTCACAGTGATGATAGCAGAAACTGTCACACTATGTTGTATACCATATACTGCAAGAAAATGGTGCACCCCAAAAGGAGCACATGATGCACAGACAAAACTGGTATGCACATGTATTCCTAAATTCCTGAAATCTGGGCACCTGTGTTTAAACCCACCATTATCCCACATGGAACACAGACTAGTTGCAGGAATATCCTTTACTCTTTCCCATTTACTTAATGATATCATAAATACATTTATATGTTTATTGAGTCTACTCAGACAGAGATAGTCTACATTTTTGGCATATTCCACTACATTTTCTAAACACTTAGCTAGATCAACTTTTTCAGCAATGCTCTTTACAAATATTGGCATACAGTATAACATTCTGGCACTTGCATGATACTTGAACCCCAAAATAATGAAAGAAAGAAAAATGTTTTGTGTTTATCAGGAAGTCATGCTCAGGCTACTTGATAAACGACAAGATGGAGGATAATATGGGTCATTGGCAAATGCAAGAAATACAATGTGCTAACTTTTCCTGTCTAACAATGACTTTTCTGAATCAGAATCTCATAATATATATATATATATATATATATATATATATATATATATATATATATATATCTATATATGTGTGTGTGTGTGTGTCTGTTTATATATATATATATATATATATATATATATATTGTGTGCACAAGTCTAAATGTTACCTTTATATGAAGCAATCTACATTAATGCTGCAAATAAAGTATTTAATGAATGTTTTAGTTGAGCTTTGAGATTTTTGACATCCACTTATAATCCACTTTCAAATGTTTTTCACTGAAAAAAGCATTTGAGAAGATGGTCAAATAGTTAATTAAATAGTCAATTTTAATGAATAGTTTTCTTTTCTTGCCTTTTCGAATTCTCTGACAACATTACATTTGCTCAGCATCTCTTACTTGCTATGAAAATATTCCTAAAACTTCAGCTATAAGTAGGTGTTACTTTATTAACTCAGGTGATATAATGAAGTCTTTCAATGCATATCCAAGGATGTGACAAGGTAAGCAATTCTAGCTAAGTGACAGATGCAATCACATGTCTTTGGACAAAGGCACTGCAATATGGTTAGATAAAGAGATGAGCTGAGATTTCCTTTGCATTTTAAAGACCATCATAAAGATTGTAGTAGGAGTAACAGGGATACAGAAATACAACACAGGTCTCCTGCCTGTCTCTAACTAGGCTATTTTTTTTCTTTCTGCTTTTTCACACCACTGCTTGCCAGCCATTACTTCTCCATCAATTGGTTTATAATTTAATTTCCCCATGAACTGAGAACTGCTCATGACAGGCAGTCATCCAGGCAGCTATCAGGATTTTTTTTTAATTTGCCACCATTCTCTCTCTTTCTAGCTGACATGCATGCTTACAGGTCTAAGATCATTCATTAACTTTCCCAGCAGATGTCAACTTTTCTGTTCATGTCCCATGAAAGCTGTCATGCAAACCTGACATGCCAGTGCCAAATGTATACAATGTGTGCAGTGCAGCTCTGTCTCTAGCCAGCACCAGATATGGAGCAGGCTATCCCCCAGGATAATCAAGATGGCATCACCACTCATTCCCAGCCTCTGTAACATGAGTCCTCTATCTTCAGAGTACTTCTTCAGTCCTGAGTCTTCTATGTCATAGACTGGGCTTTATTTATCTGTGACATAAAGCTACATCAACCTCAGTATAGACTGGCCTGTGACATAGTCAGAACTGTAATACATTTTTAAAGAAATAAATATATCAATATCCTACATAAATCATCAGAAATTATCATTGTCCTACTTCTATCATTAGTTCTAAAGGCATAGCAATTAGTTTAAATATTTCAGCTGTAGAAATATTATTCAAAATATCTAATCAAAATAACGTATAAAATTAAATAAATGATATTGTACAGTAAAGCCCAAGTTATTCAGCAAATAATGACATAATGGCTTTGTTTTTATTCCCCATCTCCCCCCCAAAAAAATCAAACAATAAATCCAATTACTCTGTACTATTCCCATGACTATAATAATTTAAACAACGTGTGTATACATATACCCCGGGATTCATGAAGCTTGCGCCAGGCGCACGCATAGCGTAGGCGTTATAACGCCAAATATGGCCGCCGAGCGATTCAGGTACGATCCAATTCCACGTGCACTACCGGCGTACGCCAGATCTGCGCAGCCCCCAGAGTAGGTATGCAAATCACCCGATATGCAGTGTTGCACCATGCAAATGAAGGCATATAGCGATTCATGAAGTGGTGCAGACGTAGCTTAAGCCCACGGAAATGTAAACCAAAAAACACGGTTTACATTTTCCCAAACATAACATTGGAGCTATGGAAGAGGGCCAGACCCAGGTATCACAACGTGAACATATGCCAATGGCGAAATACACAGCCAATGGCATAAGAAAAGATGCATAACACGTAAATAACAACATTTAATGTCATGTCCACAGTAACGCACAGCAGAACCGCAGGGCATGTGTGCGGAAGCTGTAACATAAAGAAATAATATAAAAATGTCATAAAATCACAACGTAATAGAAAGCAGGTTTACAGCATAACACACAATGGGAGGCATGGAACACCACAACCAAGGTGCAAGGGTTGCGAAGGGCTTGCGATAGTTTTCGGCATGGTAACTATGAATTAGTAGTCAATGCCATGCAAATGAGGCAGATAATACTGAATTGCAAATGTCCCGCCGGAGGAAGGTTGTACCATACGGCGCAGCGGTATAACACCGAGGAGTGGCTCAGAGGAGATACATGACATCAGCAGAGGGGTATGCCACTGTAGCACTAAGCACATTGGAGCATTGCAAATCTGGCCTGTCCATTGCTAAGCAAAGCTGCAGAATAGGGGTGGGGAGGAATCGTTTAGCTGAGAGCACACATGGTGGCCAAAAGCGCATGTGTATGAGGATGAAAACGTGCCCGAAACCCAGTAATCGGACGCACGCGCCGCAAACAATAGCAGAAACAGGAAGGTCAGGGGAAGAAAAGGAAATGCGGAAGTAGGGTAATTGGAGTACTAATGAGCAATCAACACCAATCAACCCACGAAGGCCAATAGACGGCAGCTGACAAGTCCGCTTGCAGAAACTTGCAAAACAGGATAGGGGAGGCATGTGAATGCAAAGAAAGGAGGGGAGGTATTGGATTGCAAAGATAGAAGACCTGACACAGCAGAGCAAAGCAAACTGACAGCAGACCGGCAGTAGCACACATAACGCAAGATACACCAGGTCCAGGAGAGCACAAATGAAAGTAGGCTGCAGGATGCACGCCAGAAAATGGTAGGTGCAATGCACAGAAATGTAAAGGGAAGGTCAAGAGGTAATCCACGGCAGGCAAATGTAATTCAACACCAAAGGCACCACAATAGTAGTTCCGGCAGTAAAACACATAACATAACCTGTAGCTATGAACGTACATACACACCCTATGACATCATCGGTGTTCACAGCACAATAGTATAAAGTGTGTAAGCACCCAACACACACCTGTGTATTCCCAAACACTGCACCATAGGTGTAAACACACGGGGAATTTTAAAATGTACATGTTGGGAGCTGCCATAGCTGTGATTCATCAGCATGTGTTAGAGACTGACGGTGTTGTGGAGGATGATACTGACAACCACCACAGGCCTCGGAAGAGAAGGAGAGTGTTCAGACCAAGGGTAACCTACCAGGGGCTACATGACCTGGAGATAGTAGAGTGTTACAGGGTGGACAGGGACATCTTACAGAAAATAGTGGAGCTGTGCCGGCCACGCCTGAGAACCAGAAACAACAGAGGGGAACCCATACCAGTGGACACAAAGGTATGTGTAAGCCTGCGAATACTGGCCACAGGTAGCTTTCAAAGGCCAACTGGAGATATAATGGGTATCTCACAGGCATCAGCATCCAGGGTACTACACCAGTTCCTGGATGCCATGTTACAACATGCCAATGAGCTGATATACTTCCCCAGAACTCAGGAGGAGTTGGCCAGCAATATGCGTCACTTCCACTGTGTGGCACAATACCCGGAGGTACTGGGTGCGATAGACTGCACGTACATACAAATCAAGTCACCACCCAGTGAGCAGGGTATGCACTACATAAACCACAAGGGATTCCACTCCATCAACTGCCAGGTCGTGTGCAATGCCCAGGGCATTATCATGGATGTGTGTGCTGGCAGCCCTGGAAGCTACCATGACTCCCATATCTGGCATGCCTCACAGCTGTATCAGGTATTTGTCAGGGGGGGCATCCCACATGGCCATCTCGTGGGGGATGCTGGCTATGCACTGGAGCCATGGATGATGACTCCCATCAGAAATGCACACACACCCATGCAAGAACACCATAATGAGGCACACGCACAAACCAGAATCATCATAGAGCGTGTGTTTGGGATGCAGAAATCACGGTTCCGGTGCTTGGATACATCTAGTGGAGCCTTGCAGTACTCTCCAGGCATGTGTGCCCACATCATCATAGTATGTGCCATGCTACATAATATGATCCTGCGGAAGCAGCTGCAGCAGGGACAAAATGGTGAAGGCCATCATAGCCCACCGCAATTGCCAAGGCCAGTACAGACACAGAGGGATTCAGACCATGAACACACTGTGCCAGCCCCAGTAGGCAGATGGAGGTGTGCCCAATATGCCTACGCCTTGGCAAAGAGGGAATGTATAGCACATACACTGACCGTGTAGGCCCCTACGGACTGACACCTCTCCACCTGCACACACAGTAAAATGTATGGCACACAAACATGACCACCTGTAAATTGTAATGTATAGGTGGCCCAATGTGTGACCCCTACATAGGCAGCCCTCAAACATTGTAAACACAACAGCCAGTGCAACACGGAATGCCAACACCTGAACAGTACATGAGTCTTACAGCATATGGTGGTGCTGTGTGCCTGTCATGTTCCCCGCCAGATATAAATATATATATATATATATATATATATATATATATATATATATATATATATATATATATATATATATATAGATATATATATATAGATATATATATATATGTACACATATGCATATATATATAATACAGATAGAAAGGGCAATAGAGGGATATATGGTAATATAGATGGATTCAGCGATATCTGCAAATATGATACATAGTTCAATGACATTCATAACATCTTGGAGGTACAAATAAATAGGATACCGCCAACCATGGAATGTGTAACATACCGACATGCGTAACCACGAGGCTGAAAGACCAATAGAACACAGTACCGGAACAGTACATCCGCGAGTAATAGTATGATGATATGAAGGGATGGTTAGTCACCGCTGACGGTGTCGAGGTCCACATAGGTACTGTGTTCAACTGTGTCTGTGAGTGACGTAGTCTGTGTAAGTGTGCATTGAGGGTGCCGTGTGCATTTCTGTGTGACTGTAATGTGTGTGTGTGTCCGCAACATGTGTATGTTGGTGCCAAGTCAGAGGCAGACCAGTATGGTAGGTGTGCGTATAGCTAGCCGTAGGCATATGGTTACTACCTGTACCACAGTAGGAGGGACATCCCCACCCTGGGCAGGTGTGTCCTGACATAAAACAGTACAAAGGGCAAATGTCCGAGATGGTAGGACATAAATATGTCCCATATATAATGTAACAGTCGTATTTAATAGTTATGCCTGTATGTAAGAAACTTAAATGTTACATGCAATATGATAAGTATCCAAAGTCACACAACAATAGGTATGTAGTGAGGATAAAAGTATGTGCTACCTGTGTACTGACGGTGGCTACGTGTTGGCCTGTAAACACTGCTTTGTGTCCCGCAAGTGTCCAACAATGACCATATGATAAGGTGGCAACCCATGGCAAACAGGCTCTTTTAACAACACAACTACAAGGACTGCAAATATCTGGGACAGAAATACAAGGGATAGCTGTCACCTACACATATCCCCTGATATACCGCTGCAATTACGGAGGTATACAAGTAGCAAGCTCACCTGCAGATGATATAGAAACCAATTAACAACGGCCCAACGTACAATCCCGTAACATAAGTCAACTAACTGTTAGCTCTCTAATCAGGGAAGGAGCCCACACACATATATACGGATTATGTAGAAATGCGAGGCCCACAAACCGTATATGTTACGTACAACCACCGACATCCCCCACACTACAAACTAAAGCAATACAAACTGTAATAGCAGTACAAACATCTAGTCAGTCAATTACATCTGCAGAACCCTCAACATACCGTGTGAGAGACAGAATTAAAGGCGACATGCAAAATTGCAGGCGTTGTATAATGGAACAAACAGCCATGTTACAGGTATTGATTGTAATACTCCGTTATCAGATGTCGGGATGACAGGTACACCCACATGTTGAACCAAATACTCTACCTGTCACACACATTCCACGGGGAACATGAATCCAAACTATACTTGTCTCCATGCATAGCAGTTGCAGTTACTCATAACAAAACACAATACAGACCGTCTCCCTGAAGGTAGGGCAAATAGGCAACGCCCAAATGGAGAATCCAATTATACCCCGTAATTGGTGAATGGAGTAGCTGCACAGCTGATATGCAAGTAATTAGTCAATCAGGAACACCAATTGGCGGGAAGAATCCACATGTTTCAGGTATCGACGTATATAAGGATGACTTGCCAGACATTCAAACCGTATGCTCATACCGAAAAACAGTTGAAACACTGTGAGAGAGATAGAAATGAAACGCCATAATGACAACAAGGTATGTAGAACGCCCGATATGTAAGGTTATGTATAGCATGATCTGTATTAATTAGTTTTACTGTATGTATAGCCTGGTTTGCATTAATTAAACGTGTCCGCAATGCATAAAGTGGGAAAGGTATTGATGTAGTGATGTCTTGCTGAGCATACTAATGCTTGTAGAATCTGTGCGTCCAGCAGTGGGACACAAGGTACACAGCACAGACACCAGAAGGGATGCTACATGAGGCCATTAAACAGAACAATGCCATACAACCCGCCGTCAGTGGTAGGGTATGTCCAACAAGGATGTGCCATAGCAGGGGATAGTATATGTTGATATACTGTCACAGCACGCATGTGTATGGGTAAATAACGTTAATGACATATGTAAGGTGGTCCCACTGAGCAAGTATGCTTTGCATTATGGGATGCTATGTGAAATATGTGTAATGTATAGTATTATAGGTAGATATAACAGATATTCTACACAGCATAACAGGCATATCATGCATACCACAGGTATCGTCTATTGGTATGTACAATAACAGGATACATATGGCCTGTAGGTATGGGACATAGTAATAGCATGATAGCTAATCTAAATGGAAGGGCTACCAAGTAACCATGCACAAAGGACATGTAATAGCTGCACAGGTGCATAGTGGGGTACTATGCAGTCTGTCAAATCCATGTGTAAGCATAACTACAGTGTTCACACTAGTGGAACCTCTCCAGGGTAGTGTCCTGTGAAGACCAGAGCCAGGTGTCACCTGTACCACTGCACAGTACAGCCACTGCAGTGATCCCAGGCCTACATGTGTCTCCTAACCACCAAGGGAGGTATCACATGAACAGTGCTACTGAGTGTCCCTGCGTGATGTACAGAGGACTTATGTTCCACAGCATGGTGAGTGTCCGGTTTGGGAATGTAACCCAGAAGCACATCCCACTCATTGTGGCGTGTGTGCACATATCCATGAGCATGTTGCTCACAGTGGCCTCTGCTTATGTTGTGTATGAGGAGTATATCCATCAATAATGTTGTGGACATGGGCCCTGTCTGATCAGCAGAGGTCACCCCTGAGTATGTAGTATGCAAATGTGTACAGATGTGGTGTCCGTAGTGCAGCCGCATATTTAAACTGTCGGAGCTCAGTAAACGTCATGGCATGTTAATGTTGTGGCATGTAAAGCTGTAGCTGTTGTGTAAGATACACTCTAAATGGGTGGTGTACCTTTGAATGTGTGCAGATGTCTTGAGTTCAGAGGTAAAATGGGTGCCTATGTACCAGTTACAGACCCAGTACAGATAGGTGTGGCCATGTAGGAGGATATCCACGCCACAGTGGCAATACGGTAAGCACAGGAGTGGGAGCGACATATGTGTGTACTGCAAACATGTACAGTGTGATATGTATGTAGGGGACTACCATCTATGTGATAGTCAGTGGGTGAATGGTGTAATGCAAAAGTGATGTGCATGCACCTTGTGTCATGCAGCTTGATGCCATGATAGTCATATTATGTATCTGTCACAGCGACACCCGTATGGTTGGAGTCAGTATCAGCTGGTGGAGCAATCATGGCGCTTGGTATGTATGGGGTTCTAAAGCTAGGCAGGGAAAGTCCCCTGTGCCAGCCTGTTCTACAGGGAAGCATATACTTAACATGAGGGGCCCTATGACTGAGGACCGTGGTATGCCAAAGTACCTGACATGTAGTAGGTACTATGGTATGCTAGCCTCACTGTGTGTCCTGTCCATGAGCCACATAGCATAACATCCTGAGACACAGGGTACGATGCGCAGGTGGATGTGTATGTTGTCAATACCAGAATGGGGAATGGTGCTGAAAGGCAATGAGAGGACAATGTAGGATGTGTGGACTCCTGTACCATTAGCAACTGCCCTGGTAACTGTATGAAAGGAGTCCACCATGTGTAGGGGCCATGCTCTGGCCTTAACAAGCCCAACCTGGGTGGCAGCAGAGGACGGGAGACCAACAATGTCTCTGAGAATGACGTCCTTGACGATGTGCCCCATAGCCAAGCAGAACAGTCCAGTCAGGTGTGTAGGACTATAGTCCCACTCGTGCAATGCGGTGCCACCTGTGTGTAGTGTGATAAATGCTGCTGTGTGCCATTCAGGGTCTACAATGTCTGAAACAAGGCTATTACTGAATATGGTGGCCAAGTGGGGAGACAAGTAATTCAGAGGTTGGTGGACATCACAGCCTGGGATGTTGGAAGGTGACATGGGGCCAGTGTCCCAGGACACATAGAGTGTAGGTCAGTACTGTGTAGGTGTGACCACAGGGACACCACAATGTTCATGTATGGATTGCGGCCCTGTAGTGAGTAAGAGGGTGTACTGTCAGCATTGAATCCATCCTCCAGCATGTTGCCAACAATACCTGGGTCTGCAATGTTCCTGAGTGACTGTTGTATGTGACAGCAGATGTGGGTGTTGCCATCGAATACTGACATACCACCATAATGCCTGGTGGTACACCCCGGAATGTGTGGCAGTCATGTTTACGTAGCTAGTCTTGGAGTATGTGATGAGGGACCCTGTGGCCCCACCACGGCTGACCGGTGAGCCACCCCACACATGGGAATGTACACCACTGTGCAACAGCCTACACCTGTTGTTGTACATCATATGTCCATGGAACATGACCACCAGAGTGGCGTCTGTTATCTGGTGTGTACCATCATGGCTCTGTGTGGAATAGCATGATTCATGCAGTTGTGTACATGCTAATTAAGTGCACTGGGGTATGTGTCAGCATTTGTATGTGCATTGTCCATCTGCACGGGTGTCATGATGTTAACAACCGCTGTCAGCAGACATCTGTAGTAGGTGTAGTAGTACACATGTACTGTGTATGCTGTGATGGGTGTGTTTCTAGGATGTGGCTAACAAGGTAGATTAGCATATGTTCAGAATCCACCAATGAGGGGATAACCCCAGGTGTGTAACACCAGTCATATGGTGGTAGTGTTCATGCCAAGGGTAATGTAGGTCTTGGAGGTGGTGTGTATGTGTTGATCCAGCAGAGTGGAGGGTATGACTCATGGATGTGTCGGTACATGAGTGGCTATCCCAGTGAAGTATGGGGTAGTGTCAGTCACACATCAGTAGTAGTTGAGGCCCACTGTCCACTATACCACCATAGAAGGTATGTTACCCGTTGGGTATGATGTTGACTCTGTCGCTTGTTACAATGTGTATAGCGGTCCCGGACACAGTTAGTTGCACATGGAGCACCTCTGATGCATTGTGCTAAGCAACTTGCCAGGATGTGTACAAAACATAGTGGGATATGGGAACCCCTCAGCTGTGGGTGTGCCGGTCCAGGTATGTGCCTGGAAGGTATGGTCCGTCTATAACCTGTCATTGCAGGTGTGCTCTGCAGAGCCTACAGGCAGGTCCCAGTCACTGCAGAGATGTTGGAGTGGTGCATTATAAGGTGTGCCTTGCCTGCGTGTGTCACAGGGGAAGATGCAAGCAATGTGTCACATGACCCCATGTCGCGCATGCCAGTTACTGCCCTGCCGGTAACAGTTACTGGAAACTGTGCAGGACAGGCAGTAAAGCAGCAGCAAGAGCCTAGCATGTGAGCTGTACTCCCAGGGCTGACAGGTGCAAGTCATCTGTGCCACAGCATTGTGTTTGACCAGGACAGTCATAGCGGACAGATACCACATGCCTGTGGAATGACAATAGGAGCATAGGCAACTGTTGAAGTGACACAGTCGGTCATTGTGCAGTGGTATCATGTCCAGACGAATGCAAAATGCTCCCCAGGGCTAGGCCCACACCCTCAGGGCTATAAGACTGGTGAGCTATTGCATGTCCCTGCACACGTAGTCTGTGAAGTGGCATCACAGGGCAGTCACACTAACATGGCGAATGATAAACATATCGTACCTGGTGAGGTGTGGCATGGGTGCATAGGTTATGTTGCAGAAGCAGTTACCTGACAGCAAGATGTAAGCAACTAATGCCTTGTGTAGCCTGCTGTGTGGAACTGCAGTGTGACACCCTACAGAGTCATCTATGACTGGTGTGTTGTTAATGTTATAACACACTATTGGCTGTATGTGGTGGGCACACATGAGTCTGTGGGCTATAAGCTGGTGATGTTGTCTTCCATGATGGGGGCTACCTCTGGTGCCTACAGTGAGTATGGAGACGTACTGCACAGGTTGTCCTCGTAGGTGTGGCCAGTGGTGTAGATTATGTGAGACTATGTGATGGGTGGGGTGTGTTGCGAATGTTACACATCCCCAAATGACTGTCAGGTGCAGTCAGGGTTGGCGACAGCATTACCCCCAGCCATAGCTGTCAGCCTCCTGTCCCCAAAATGAGGAACATTAGCCCTCATACAGTGTGACAAATGGGCGAAATGTGGAACACTTACAACTGGCTTACTAACAGCATCAACTAGGAAGGGCATATGATGGCTAAAATAGGCTGGTCTTACGTATAAAACAGATATTCCAATGAATTAATATGATTCTCATCTATCTAGCCATGGCTAGCAGGTAAACTATGTACAACAATGAATGTGTGACAGACCCTTCCAATGTGGAACCTTGAGGAACATGCACCTTTTAGAACCCCAAATGAGGTATGTTCCCCGTAATGAGGTACACCTGAGAGCTATGGGCCCAGCACGGCTGCAGATGTGCATCCCCCACAGGCTGTAGTGCCGTATGTTGGGAAGTGAACATTGAATGTCTACACGAGACAATTGCTCTATTGCCACATGTACGACATATCCCTCATATAGACAGGCAGTAGCACTGGTACGTGACAGTTGGACATGCCTGCATATTCAACCATGTCCCACAGGATATGTGCGTTACGTGTGTACAACAGCTATCGTACCTTAAGCAAGCTGGGAAGTGTAGGACAGCCAGTGTACCTGTGGGAAATGGTGTGGAATGGGCGCTATAGTAATCATTAGCTCATGACATGCTCACATGTTCTGAACAAGTGCCTAGCATGACCATACAATACAGATAGGGTGTTGGATAATATCAACCCACAAGTGGTGATGACAGTCATTTAGGGTGGCACCGCACTATAACCCTGCTGAGTATGGTGTGCATGTCCATGGACCATTAGCACTGTAGATGTTAGCAGTACAGATGTACAAGATAGCACGGATATTTGATTACAAATACCTTTGCATGTCACAGGTGTGTTCCACCAGTGGCCTGTTGACAGACTCACAACTACAAAAGGTGCAAGAGAGACATGTGCACAGCACATCTGTGCCAGATACAGTAGAACAGGGTTAATGTGTTGTACCCCACCCTCATTGTAGTCCATACCACACACACAAATGTTAGGCATCTGTGTATGTAAGGCTGTGAATGGCCATGACCTATCAGTTTAGCTGTGTCAGTGTTGTGAACAACATACAGAATGGGCTGTGTGTGTGAGGTGTGTGACATATGTGCACAGTCTGATGGATTATACCAGCAGTGTCACCGCTAGGTGAACATCCCTGTACCCATAAACTGCTACCTAGGCTGTGGTCAACATTATGGACACTGTGTAAGGGATGGTGCTGTTCAGTGCACCCCCGACATGGTGATGTCTCCAGGCCCCTTAGGTAGTCATCTGAGGTACCCATGTCATGTCAGGGTGCCATCCATGAGCACGGAGATCACTGGCCAGGCATATACAGCACTGTGGTGACCAATATTGGATCACATACCACCTGTAAGGGGTAATGGCTATGCATGGATGTGCGATAGCCTTCACAATCCACACCTCCACTATGCAGCATGCCGTCTACCTTGCAGAAGGACATTTGCTACACCATGATGATGGACATGCTACATGTCCATATCCTGATCTATATGACATGTCATGGACAGCCACCATCCTAATACTAGGATCGTCACAGGCTGGACAGATCCCTGTGCCATATATGTGACATACTCCCGCCATACCATGCAACCCTGTCCATCAAAGCTGCAGATGTCATCCCAGTCATATGTGGTGTGATGGCCGCATGGTAGATGTACTATCAACTGACTGGATCAGTAATGTGGCACTGGTGCAGCTTGCTGTGGCAAAATGGCCGTCTGTAACAGCGTGAAAACCATGCCCGCACATGCTATGGTTGATGACCATCCCTGCGAATGTCGTCTGACTATCCATTGTCCCATGTCTATCACATATGTAATACAGGCGATCCGTGTCAGGATGTTGAACAGTTGTACAGTGCTGTGTAGATGTATGTGGCAAAACACATGCATGTACAGGTATCCATGCATATGTGTGCATTGTCACTGCTCAAGTCCATTATGGCTGTGTCTGTGTTGATATGTGCCATATACACAGCGTCCAGGTCAACAGTAATACCGTGGACACATCGAGGCATGTGCAGATAGGTAAGAACACAAGTGCAGGCAAATAGACATGTCCACAGCAAGACAGCATTTACATGGAGTATGAACACTGTAATGAGGTGACACACATATATGGTGATGATATCCAATGCATAATGGGTGTGACATGTGTGACACAAACACGTCAGTCATGTCAGTGTCATGGTGCTTTGCAAAGATAACTGTGCAGATGCAGTAGATGTCATAGAAATGTATGTGCAGCAGTATCTCTGCACATCTCTGAAACTGTGACCTGTCACCATCATTATGTTTTACAGATAATGCCCCGTACACGCCTCCCAGCATACACCCACCAGGAGGATGATGACCTCATCCCACAGCTCCATGATAACTATGACTTGTTGTTCAGCCATGTGCCACAGCATGCCCAGCAGCGGGATGACCTGTGGCAGGATCTACGCAGGAGGGTGAACGATGTGGGTGGCCATAACCGCACCTACCAGCAGGTGCACAGACACTGCATGGACCTGATACGACATGCAAAACAGCGTGCCACTGCAATCGCTAGGGAACAAGGTGGAACAGGTGGTGGGCCACCAACCCAGCCCCCAATCACACACACCGAGGAGCTACTGGCCAGTCTGGGGACACCCAGGGAACAGCATCCAGAAACACTAGCTGCCATCATGGAGTTGAGTGTCTCCCAACCAATGAGCCTGGAGTTGCCTGATAAGTCAGTAATGCACATATGGCTATTATATCCTATGTAGTTGCATGTGTCACTGCACATAATGTAAAGTAACAACATATGCCAGGTATGTGGACACACATGCTGCATACTACAGTATGCTACGTTGTGTATGCACACATGTGCATACTATATGCTATTACACAGGTGAATGTGTGCACATGCACAGTGCAACCTGTGGCTTTCATACAGTCATGGATAATGTTCATACTGGTGTGTCACCCCTATACAGGTACCTCTGGCGTGCCGCACAGACATGGGTCCGTTGCAGGTGAGACTGTCATCAGTATCAGGCAATGTTACAGTGTAGATCTATTTGCCATGTGGCCAGTTAACACTTGCACACCTGATGTTTGTTCCAGTCACGATATGCAGGTCGCACCACCATGCATTCACAAACACCACCCATGTGCAATATATTCACACGTAATGATACACAGACTTGAAACCACAGTACTTGTCATTGCAACATGTGTGGTCAGCTGTGCATACAATGGTGGAGGTGTTCTACAATGGAGGCATATGTAGTATGCATTGGAACATGTGTGGTACACACACAGTACCACACAGTGAGCTGTGATATGGGCAGCCCACAAGTGTCACCATTGTGTCATATGCCCCTGCATCGGGTGCACACATTGTGATGTGCCACCTGACATGCCCCAGACATGTAGTGTTCTGTCTACAAACTATCACATGACCTATACCCCACATACCAAACATACAACCCTTTGTCTGCATAGACCTGTGGAATGTGACATATCTGACATGTATGGGTGTATGTCATATGGGACCACACAGACATGTGGAGAAGATGCCCATCACACACAATTGGCCACCACATGTGCACACATGGCCATGGGGGATGGCCAGAGACATGTAGCCACACAGTACATGGGATGTGTATGCACCCTGTTGCACATTGTCCACACATGGTCCAATTATAGCCTTAGTTGACCGATTATACAGTTGATGTGGTACAGTGGACAACCTAAAAGCCTGTGCACAGCTACTGGAGGTGTCACTGAAGTCTACCATATACGATCTGTCAAACATCACAACAGTGTTGAAGTTATGGCTATGCAATGTGTACATATTATGCATTCTACAGCAACATACATGCCTCATGTTGCCATGCAATGGCACAGTGTATGTACTTCACACTGTATAGCAATGTAGACGGCTCACACTACCCTCCCGTGCTCATGCACATTTGCTAAACATGCATTCTATCTGTAGGGCATACACATAACACTGCAATGTGAAGCCCATTATGATGCTGTACATGTGTCAGGACACCATTGTGTCAAACATGTATGCATGTTAATGCACATGTCAGCAAATTACATGTCAAGGTCACGTCAGCCATGTGTACTGTTATCCTGTTCTGGGCCACATGGTGTATCACGGGGATGCATGCATACTACCATGATTGTGTGAACTGCATGGCTACTGATATGACACCTGCTTACTGTAGTGTGCACCCCAGGGAGGTATACTTACTAACACTATTAATGTCTGAGCTGCATGCCCTCAGCTCTATCGCAGGCATGCTGCATGCCATCTGACAAATCACATGCATGGTGTGTCTGTGTGTCTGTGTGTCTGTGTTTGTCTGTCTGTGTGTCTGTGTGTGTCTGTGTGTGTGTCTGTGTGTGTGTGTGTGTGTTTGTGTGTGTGTCTGTGTCTATTGTACTTTACAGTATTTCTTTGCATTCACAGGTGATGTAGGTGCATTACCCTCCTGCGATCCATCTGATGTTAGTGTCCCCACAGATACTAGCGGTGATGAACATATGCATGAGGTACAGGCAGGGTTGTCAGGGGCTGAATCTGTGCCAATGGTTACCATCCCAGCTATGTCCCTCTCTTCCTGCTCACAGTTCTGCTGCCAACACATACCGCATCACCGGTGGCCATAGAGGAAGGACAGTCAGCGTCTGTTGGCATGGAACAGAAATGTGTGGTGGCTACAGAAGGTGTGTCTACACACCATGGTGTCAGTGTAATGACTGCAGATGTGCCACACAGGCATGTGGCCGGTGCTGCTCATAGGAGGACCTCTGGCAGACATGCACCTGCAGGACAGAGCGCAGCAGCTGGTATCACCAGACGCATGCTCCAGACTGTAATGTCGGCACAGGCACGTGCTGAACAGCAGAACAGAGGAGGGCAGAGGCTGCAGAGGGCTGCTATCCATACCCTAAATGACAACATCCAGGCATTGGCAAATGCTCAACAGCAGATTGCTAATGTTCTGGATAGGCGACTAGGTGAAATGGTTGGAATCCTTGACCGAGGCATGGCAATCCACGAGTGGGAGCTGTCTGTGCTGGAACACCTGGTAGGAGTGAGGCGTAGGCCACGTGGATGTAGGCCAGCAACACCACCTAGTGTAGGTCGACGTGAGCGTGCCACCTCACATGCCCGCTCCCATAGTGCCGGTAGCAGTAGCAGTGCAGCTGTTGCTGTGCTGTCAACACCAGGACACAGCAGGCCACGTGGACGTGGCCCTGGACGGTCTCAGTGGGGACACGTTTCCAGCGGACATGTGTCGTCAGACAGTAGCCACTCTGTACCTCCACCTGGTAGTGCCCGTGCAACCCCAGGCAGGCACAGGTCACGTGGCCGTGGACGGACACAGTGAGCTGTACAACCTGCACTGTACAATCTGGGGCTGTCAATTATACCCCGTGTTGGCATCACAAATGGCAGAACTGTGTACACACATACACGCACACAGCAAACACAACTGTAGGGCTCCACAACATCCACATGCATTCTGCACAGACATGTCCAGTCAACTCACTGGCCCTTACACACACACATGATGTTATCCATTGGTGCAGCCTATGCCCCTGGCAAACATATCCCCCTGTGCATATGATGAAGCCTGTGCCGCATCCCTGTCATCCACACCATGGTGCAGGGTTATGCACAAATATTCTGATGCACAGGGTGAACAGCATAGTGAGAGGTGTATGTAATACCTGTGTATGCATAGTGTGGGATGTGTATGTTGCAGTGGTTGTGTGTGAATACTGAGTTGTGTATGTGACATAGGTTGTGTACTGTCGACATGCACCAGTCACACCATGTAGTGCAGGTGCAGCATGCATTGTGATGTGTTCACGGTATGTGTCTCGGTTACATCTGTAGCACCATGTTGGTTGTGATATTCTGGTTCCCTCCTATGGTGTACTTGCATATGCCTACAGGTAGCAGTGTTTGCAGTCCCCCACGTGTAACTGTGGAGTACACACAGGCACATCTGGCAATATCAGCATGCTACATGTACCTTCATCCTGACTGTTGGACACACAAACATGACACAGATGTCCGCACATATACTGCACCTGACGCATGTGGTCGGTGCCACAGGCTACACTGGACAGAGATGTGACATACATAGCAGGACACATTACAGGTATGGTGACATGGTGCAGGGGTTGTACACAGCGGCCTGGCCAATGATGATGTGAGGTGTCACTTGGTAGCTGGAGGCCACACTGTGCAGCAGTAGGACCCTGTAACAGTACGTGAACATGGCCGCAGTCACGGGGTGTACACCACTATAACGCACACCCCATAGTGTGCAGCTGGGGACCCTTGCCTTTGTGGTCATCACCCTCACAGTACTATGCACCCACACAACGTGTCACAGAGAAGGGACATGCACAGGTAGCCAGTATGGCTGGGACCTATGGCATCAACAGGGTTGTGCAATGCATCACCATTATGGGTTAGTCAACACGTGGGGCTAGTGATAATTTCCCAACGTATATTAGCATACACACTCACACCAAGCACCAGACATACATACAGACACACACACTGTGGTGACCACACATGTGTATACGGACAGCCGATGTGTGTGATGCACCTCACCGGCGAACGTCATGCTTCCCACACTGACGTATGTACTGTTCTCTACAATGGTGTACAGGGATGTGTAGCAACTGGGACATATTCCCCACGATATGTGGCATCCCTGGTCACACATTCAGACACACATGGCAGTGCTGGGAATGATACACCAGCCATATGATGACACGTTTGATGGACATGCAGCAGTATTGATTGCATTATGTGTATCAACGCTATATATAGCAAATGTGCTGCTATATACACACGAGAGGTTGTAGGTGTTACAGGTGCCATATGACATATAGTTGTTAACACCTGACCGCTGTGTATGCATTATGTCAGCACCGCCACGTAACAGCAACATAGCGTACAGTTAGCACATGGCATGATAGGATGGTGTGTGACACAACTGTAAGCCACCCCCTGCACACATACATCTAGACAGGTGGTTCACCACGTTATGTACACACATCCCTCCATACGTGCTGTTTGTATGTCATAGTATACAGATGTCAATGATGGGTCTGCATTGCGTCTGCATGTCGTAGGTAGGTGCAACTATGTTACGGACATCGGCCACTGCACATGCATGTTTGCTGCATGCACAGTACAGATGTCACATGTGTCTCCTGTTGCCATGTTTGTATGCATTGCTATTGTTGGACATGTGTGTTGACATACATAACACATGGACTGCGGTATGATATCACGGGTGTCACAGGCGACCAGTACAAGGGTATATGTCCCGGTGAACACTGCTACCCCCTGTAGTGTGAGCATTCAACAGACATGGGCCCACATTCAATTCGCGTGTGTAGCATAGATTAGGCCAGTGTTATGCATGAGGTACATCAAAGGCCATGTATGTATGTGTTGTGTGTGCAGTCCAGGCACACATCCACACAATCACATGTATGACATACCCAGACATGTGTTCATTGGTGCACAGCAACAGTCAGGTGTCACAGCTGTGTAAGGGCCATGGTATATCTTGAGCCGACCTGTTCATGTATACTGGTATCATTGCAATGCATAACACCTGTTGGATCCGTGTTGGTACGTGTGTACTCTGCACAGCTGGTGTACACCGCTGTACAGCCCAGTGGTCATGTGTCACATGATGTTGTGGGACCGTAAGGCTGTGTAGTGCTGCACCAACGACATGGTGCTGACTTGACAGCTACAGTGTACACTGCAGTGTGTACATGTGTGACCTGCACCTGTGACAGCTGTGATGGCAGCTGTGTGTGTACAAGTCACTGCATATGTGACCGCCCTGTGTGTGAGGGCAGTTATACCTTACTGTGCCCTTCTGTGTGTACACTCCATCTGCATGCAAGATGGCCCTTTGCAACAGCTGTGTGAGCATGCCCAGTATGCCGTTGTGTAGATGGACACACAGTGCATTCCACACTGCGCCCCTCCGTGATTAGACTCCGTGTGCATGCAAGATGGCCCTTTAAAACTGCTAAGTGTGTGAGCATGCCCAGTACGCCGTTGTGTAGATGGACACACAGTACATTCCAAACAGATGTGTGATACTAAGCGTGTGGGCATGGCCATTGACATCCTGTATAGCCATGGTGGTCATCCAGGCACCAGATGTCCAATTTCAATGTCACGATGGATGCCTACATTGAACACATTTGTTGCTCTCTCGAAGGGTGTACTGTCTGTGGCGCATCCCGTATCTATTCAGTGTTGTTGTGCTCCATAGATATTTAGTTGGCCCGTTGACAGCACTGGCGTGTTTGTGTACATCTACCTTGGGACGGTAATATGCTTTCAGACCACTCACTCTCTAAACATTCCCTATCGGCATCTTTGCCTTTGCGAATGATGTCACCCACCTAGAAGTATGCCTCTGGGAGTGCTGTGTTCAGTAATCCCGGTAGCGCGTTCTTTAAATGCGTAATGCTGTAGTGTGTTAGAGTAAGTAGGTGTATGTTCAACTCCCGGCCCTTCCAAGTGTGTGTGTGTGTGTGTGTGTGTGTGTGTGTGTTTCCAGCTGCCTGGGGACACAGTAATGCTTTTAGATGCCTCACAACACATACATTCCCTATCGACGTCTTTGCCTTTGCAGATGATGTCACCCACCTAGAAGTATGCCTCTGAGAGTGCTGTGTTCAGTAATCTCGGTAGCGTGTTCTGTAAATGCGTAATGCTGTAGTGTGTTAGAGTAGGTAGGTGTTTGCTCAACTCCCGGCCCTTCCAAGTGTGTGTGTGTGTGTGTGTGTGTGTGTGTGTGTGTTTCCAGCTGTCTGGGGACACAGTAATGCTTTTAGATGCCTCACAACACATACATTCCCTATCTGCATCTTTGCCTTTGCGGATGATGTCACCCACCTAGCAGTATGCCTCTGGGAGTGCTGTGTTCAGTAATCTCGGTAGCGCATTCCGTAAATGTGTAATGCTGTAGTGTGTTAGAGTAGGTAGGTGTGTGTTCAACTAATGGCCCTTCCAAGTGTGTGTGTGTGTGTGTGTGTGTGTGTTTCCAGCTGCCTGGGGACACAGCAATGCTTTTAGATGCCTCACAACACATACATTCCCTATCGGCGTCTTTGCCTTTGCGGATGATGTCACCCACCTAGAAGTATGCCTCTGGGAGTGCTGTGTTCAGTAGTCTCGGTAGCGCATTCTGTAAATGCGTCATGCTGTAGTGTGATAGGGTAGTTAGGTGTAAGTTCGATTCCGAGGCCTGCCAGATGTGTGTGTGTGTGTGTGTGTGTGTGTGTGTGTGTGTGTGTGTGTGTGTATGTCTGTATCTCTCTCTCTTTATATATATATATATAGATATATATATATATATATAAAATCTATTTTCTGCCCATAACTCTGCTCTTGCATGGACAGCTGACTGTTTCATGTATCGCATATTTGCATAGCTTTCACATACCAATGGGGTATGTTGCAACTCCCAACATTGTCCATGCAACGTTCATGTTACGGGCAGTGTTACACGCCCTTACATGCATTTGCTGTATATCTTGGCAGACATCTATCCTTGCTGTACCTCACTGTACTCGTACACGCCGGAGGCTTCATGTATCATGGCCTAGTTTTGATGTGTGTATGTCTATTTGTGCTGTGTGCATGGCTGTGGGTATGTCCCACTATCATCATTTGTAAAGGTGACAGCCCTATAGGTTCTTCATGTAGACTGCTGTGTCATTTGACATGTCAGCACATACCTGCAGACAGTACTGCACGTCCTACTGCAGCGCATTTCATACCTTCTGCATTATCTTGCAGTCAATATTGCTGTTTCCTCACACATGTATCTGTTTCTGTTCATACCACTCCACCTTTTAGAGCAAGTTGCTGGACAAGGCCTTATTTGATAGTGGGACACATAGGGGCAGTATTGACATGTTGCTCTTACAAACGTAGATAGTTGACACAATAATAGGTTTTGCATTAGTATGGCTTTTCTGTCAGATTTGGTGTCTTACTCACATGTTTGTCATTATTTCACGTCTTCAGTTATCATGAAAGTGCCAGAATGTTGCTGTTGTTACGTGGAACACACCTAACATATGAGGCAGAACTCTGCACATTCTGCGTAAATCTGTACAGTTGCGGAGTATGTGTCTGTAACAAAATATCAACTTTCTGACACCAATACACACACTGTATGGCGGCATCACAGGCCACATGCCATTACATTTATATTGCAGGACACACCCACCCAGACAGTTGTATTCCTCACACAGGCCAACAGCTGCTTATCCACACTAATTGGTCTATCATGTACTGTATGTGTGCGCCGGTATTTGCACTTTCCGTCAGTGGCAGAGCTCACGTACGTGTCTGGGGGACTGGACATTGTTACGGTGACACTGCATGACACCCTGAGGGACACATTACTTTTGTGTCTATTAACCTTCCACATTGACATTCACAGGGCATATGTTGTCATTCACAATTGTCGGAGTACATGCGTGTGACTTGTACATGTTTTCTCATTTGTCCTGATGTCTTTCTTCTCACCTGTCCACCTAGTATCACTAGTTCTGTACATGTATTTTGGGCAGGCTACCTTCATACCCCTAACCTGTACACATTATGGGTAAACGCCCTGATGTTTGACCTTGTTACATTTGTCATAGTGATGTGCCTTTCTGGTAAATTGCTGGCAAGGCATTACGGACTGTGCAGTAGATAATAGTGACTGACATTTCCATTACATGATTAGTAACACTCATAACATCCGTATTCATGGGTATGCCAGTATTCTCACAAAGTTCTGACTTTGTCTGGGGTATATCTAATATAGTCCCTATTTGTATTTCATGTACTATGCCTTAGTGCAGCTGTGTTATTCTGACAGTTTGCCAGTTATGGGTACCATCTTGGTCGTACGCATGTCCATCCATGATAATCGCCTACATGACACTGATATAGGGCCCTACATATTGCCAAAATGGTTTCCACAATATCCAGTGGATGGTTTGCCCCATTATTGAGACTATAGGCGTGTGCTATAACCACATCACTCCCATGGGGCGGGCCTACGAAATCCCTGCCAAACAACATCTAGGCGCATTTCTGCACACCCATGATTCCCATACCTGACAACCCTCTACAGTACCCATTACACATGTTTAATGTGTGCGGTACTGAAGTGTAGAGACACTTATATTCACTCCCCACTCTCCGGATATCAGTTTGTACATCATACATTCTATCGACACATGTGTCATCACCCTTGCACCTGATACTGTTGCATGTACAGCTATTTCGTATTTGCTGCGGTCACTTCTTTTGCGTCAATGTCAGTTGACACTACGTAAGATTCAATTTTTGGAGTCCTGCAATGGACACCTATCTGCATGTTTAAAGTGTAGAACTTGCTGGACTGTCACTTTCTGGCCAATTGTTTGGAATGCTGCGGTTTATTCACCTTTCCTGCATGTCTGTTTGTCTACCCATATTAGATATAACGTCGCCTATTTATGTACATATGTCATATCTACGGGACATAAGTCTGTTGTGTATACATATATACATGCACAATCCTCATTTCATAACTTGCTTTGGTTTACGTCTGTGGATTATGTGTATACACATATATCTATATCCATACCATACCTTTCCAATATACAGATTGTCGCAGAGTGTATAGCTGTTTTGCCCCTAAATCTTCAATGTGTTTTACATAAACCTGTGTCTATCTGGCAATGTCGTGGCATTTCATTTGAGACTTACGGTGGAGATTTCTGGCAAGCAGTTCAGGTTATGACTGCATACCCTTCAGAGAATCCATGCTACTGACACACCCGTTATTCTATCCACTTTCTATGTTTGTTCTGGCACATATCTGGTGTTTGTCCCTGTTTGTACTGGTAGTTTGCATGGCTTTGTCCAGTTTCATACTTTACGAGGTTAACAGGTTTGAGCCATGTATAACTAACGTGGGGGAAACAGCATTCATTTACTATGCTGTGAGCGGATCACACATGCACAGGCGCACTTGCATTTCCTTATTGTGGGTTACGCGCAGGCATGCATGCATATCCTTATTGTGGGTTACATATGTTTACTAAGTCTTTGTGCTTACATGGGCTTTATTACTTGTGACAGTACCAGTAATTATCTGTAATACAGTTAACGGACGTTTGCGAAACACACGTTCACCTTTACATATTTAACTGTCTGTACAGCACAGACGCATTCATTACACTTTCACATTATATGTGCTGTAGTCGTACTACATGTTACACATTCCCTATTCCCTACTGCTCTGGACCCACGCTGCATATTTCATCACTGCAGGGATATTCAGAACCCAAAGGCTTATAGTCCTGACACATACAGGTCTTTAATTGTCAGGGTGTTCATGTAGTGATCTGGGTTTAGGCTTGTCTGCCTGGTGAACGGAACTGCCCTGACCGTGTTCAAATGTCAGACAAAGCACATGGACAGGGTTTGTCCATTTTAAACATTTAATCTGTGTTTACAGACACAGGTGTTTGGGCACCTGTCAGCAGCTTATGATGTTGGCAATACATAATATGGGTGGGGGTGGTTACGATACATAATCCACGGTGAGTGGTGTTCCCATTCACATTTGACTACTTCCTGTATTCATTCTTACGAGGGTTATTATTTTGCACATGACTTAACTATGAATTAACTACGGGTATGCAGTAGTACAGTCAACATATGTGACGGCTTGTTACAGTATATATGCATGGACCTCTGTAATACTGGGACTACACCACATCCTTTACAACACTTCCTGCTTATGTACATACTATTATTCCGTGAACTTTCAAAGCTTGTGAGAGCAGTAATTACATCTGTCCCTATTTGTCCACCCATCCTTTTAGGCTTTGTCCAGGTTTTGTTGCTGTAATAGGTTGAGAGGTGGTGTCGGTATGTGATTGAGTTGAATATATACTGTCGATAATTCAGTGGGGAGTAGGGTTACCACTTGTTCCTCTTTGCGAGGGGAGGTCCCACTTTGGACAGTTGTGTCCTGCGATGACACCTAAGACATGGCAAATGTCCTGTGATTTTAAGACAATAATATATTTCTTCATTTTTGTACTAGTTGCATGATACAGGTATTTTGTATCTGGTACACATAACTATTATTTGGGATAGCATAAGCTATTCAAATGCTATGGCATAAGCTTTTATCTTGGCATACACGTGTAATTCTGTACTTTGCACAGGCCGGGGGTATGTTTTATCCTGCAAATTCTCACATTTCTACAAGGGATGTCCCACCTTGGCCATCTGAACAGGTGGCAACCCTAGTGGGGTGACCTGCATGGTGGACAGCTGTTCCATCCTGTGTAGTATAAATTGCATGTCTGTGTAGAAAATGAACAGTACCGTGACTACACATACATGTTTTGTCCAGATGTGTACAGTAGTGGACACCGTGGCGTGAAAACAACTCTGAGGTTTCAACAGGTTACTTATACCACGCGGGATGTACACACATTTTGCCGTAACATTAACGCGCGGGCATTTGGATTTACGTACCTGTGATGGGATATTTACAAACGTGGGATACATATTTGCAATCCGGACACTGCCTAGGATGATACTTCCTACTACATATGGGGAATACCCGCTATGTGTAGGTGTACGGATGCGCAAGGCTGGTAGCTGGATTTCGTGGACATTCGGACATGGGTGTGGGTTATGTGCTATACAGGGGTTGTTGCGTATTGCATTTGCATGCATGGGTTCTGCTTTTGGATATCCCGGTTCCGCATATGGCATCCTATGTGTATGTGACGGTTACGTTCCTGTTCATGTGTATAGCACATTTTAATATACATATGTTTGTGTGTGTTTGGTATACAATATGGACTGTCAGGTTTCTTTACAGTTGTTATATAGCCACAACTGCCCTGCTGTGTACTATCACTACCACTGTGGGACTGCTGGTGACCATACCCATTGGGATAGACGTGTGTATTGGCGGCGCGCTGACATGATGCACTTCACTTCCACTGGGTATAACTTCTGACAATGCAGTACATTATGGACACACGATTTTAAATGTCATTTGTTCCATGGACGGAAACTCATATTATGTTGCGTGCATTTCTGTTTGGTTCTCCATTTTGTGTGGCCGGGAACTGTCTTGCATGCTTTGCATACATTTCATTATCCACGGACACTGATAGGTGCGATTACTATTGCAGGCAGGCTATAATATTCAGCAGTTTAGGTTGCTCATCGCCAGCCGACATTAACATGCCTCCGGGCGCAGCTTAGTAACGCCCCATGCACTCGCACACGTGTCCTATGCACGTGGGTGTGGTAGCGGCGCACCTTCATTAATATGCATATAACGCTACTACACCATTTATACGCTGCACGGCCGGCGCAGGCCTTACACCGGCCTTGCGCCGAGCTTCATGAATCCGGGGGATAAAGTAAATAAATGAATATATACACAAATCAGCCATCTCATGATATTACTCTGTATTATATTATTTCCATTAAAATATTGTATAATATTATATATTATTTATACTTATAAATGGTACCCTGTATTTTACCATTGTGCCATTTGTGTATATGTGTGTGTGTATGTGTGTGTGTGTGTGTGTGTGTGTGTGTGTGTGTGTGTGTGTGTGTGTGTGTGTGTGTGTGTGTGTGTGTGTGTGTGTGTGTGTGCATGTGTGTGTGTGTGGGTGTGTGTGGAGAGCAGTGACAAAGATATAGATGCATGTTGATCTGTCGTTAATCATATTACCATAAGGTGGCAGAAGCAAAAGCAGTTTATTATTATAGCACTGAAGTCTCTTTAGTTGATCCTGATGTAACTAGGCAGTCAGGAAATGCAGTGCAATATTTGAAGTGAGTGTTATAGCTGCTTCATGACTGAAGCATTAAGACAGTTTGTTGCATAATCCTTGGAAAATATAATAAATCAATTTCTTTTAGCTTATATTTTGCAGTGTACTTTTTGATAGATGGCAATAATCCATTGTTGATATATTTTAGCATTTTATATATTCAAACTATTACTCCACAGGCTTCTCCTCTTAAGACATATTACATTGTTTCTAAATAATTTTGTTCATGGTAATGAATTTGTAGGCATGTGGCAAAGTCACCTTATAAAAAAGAAAAGTTGCACAATATCATTCCGAGTTTTTACTTTGAGAAGTACCCTTAGATGTCATGTTAAAATCTGAGCCTGAAATGTTAAGAATTAAAGTTAAATTACTTTTACGGTTTGCAATGTAATATAAAGTGAACAACTTCACAAGTTCACATTCTGTAGATAACCATCATTAAGACACCGTCATTTGTTTATTTCTTACAATTTTGACAGAAGATTAGCATTCCCTGTTTCTTGAACTGAATAGCTGATATTTTTTCATAGAAATAACAAACTGCTGCTCTTCTATTACTATTATTAAATTTTTTTCATTTACAGAATTCTGAAAATAAGGTCATATATTTCATAATCTGAGATTAGCAGATGGCATGTTGAAAATCTGCCTCAAAAATGCAGATAGGTGACTGGAAGATAAGATTGTGCTGAATATCCGAGAGAAACATATTTTAAAAATGACAGAGTAAACACTTTTTATTTCCTTATTGTTTTGTGCTTCTGCATTCCATGTGTTGGAGTATTGAATTATACTTGAGCAACAGAGAATGCTGAAAAGTACCTACAAATTAAATGCCTGCATTTTAGTTTGCTTTGTGCAAAATTTAAACTTCACACTGTTTTTGGTTATGTATGCTTTTCCCTGAATCTTTGATAAATATATACTAATTTGAATCTGGGGTTTGTATTACTTCATTCACTGTGTCTGCAAAGTTACACCTTGAAGGCAGATATTATAAGGCAGTAATGTAACTCTCTGATACTGTACATGTGAAACTTATCAGTGTATTTGATGAAGTGAAACCAATTAGATGACATATTGAAAATCATGTCTAAAAATAGAAGAATGACACTATTATCGTCATTCACTGGAAATTGCATACACAATAGTATAAGGAAATATATATATATGCCAAAGTCTTCATTATATTGTTCTTTCAACAAAATCCTTTTACTGCACTATTTCTTGTTTTATGCACATTTGCAACATTTATTAAACAACCCACTGCATAAAATAAAAATGTTGTAATCATGTTTTGTCCTGTGCTGCTATTTTACATTCAAGATGGGAATCACCTTTAGGGGATGACAGCTAATACCAGAGGACTGTCATCCCAAAAGTCACTCAATCTAAACTTAGTCAATTACTCAAAAAAACATACTGGAGATACTTCTAACACTACACTACACTAAACCCGACATACACAACTATCTATGCACTATCCTTAACCCCTCCCTAACCCTAAGGTCCGTAATTACCGCACACATCCCTTACGGACATACACCCAAAACAAATAAATAATACACATACATGCAGCTAAATAAAACCCTACTTCTAACACTACACTAAGTCTTACATACATTACCTATCTATTAACTTACCTTAACCCACATCCTAACACTAAAGTCCTATCTATCTTATGGAGCTATACCGCAGACGGGCCAACCATTGCACTTCGACATTTCAATTTTTGCTGTTTTGGACATTTGGCGTTTCTGTATTTCATGCAATACTTGTTGCTCTTTTCATACTCGCGATTATGGTTTTCGCTCTGCTAATAGGAACCCATAGATATAAATATATATATATATATATATATATATATATATATAGATAGATAGATAGATAGATCTATGTGATAACACTGAAGTACCATAACATTGAATGTCATATGATTGAGAGTATATGATAAAATTGCCAGAATGTCAAACACTAAACCACAAAAATCTACATTTTTGCATGGGTGTAAGCACTCCCCACCCCCCACCCCCCTGTGGATTATATACACCAACTCTGAGATTGCACTATACTGTGGAAAAGGGTAAATTGCTCAATCTCCATACTGTGATCTTCATACATAACTCTGGCACTTCGATCATATAATCTTGAGCATATGATGTTCAACATTGTGAGCCTTCGATCTTCTGACATGGACTCATACACACACACACACACACACACACACACACACACACACACACACACACACACACACACACACACACAAACACACACACATCGAAGTATATAAAAACAAGTGAGCTGTGGGATACAACGTCTGCACTTAAAGATTTAAGGTCCATGCCCAATGGGAAAAATGTTTGTGAATTTGTTGAGTTGAAGCTTTGCACAGGTTGCTTTCTTTTCTATAGTTGAATTTCCAGGGAGCTGCCTCTCAGTTAAACATAAGTCTTTCTACTAATTGACTCAAAATTAAGCATGCTTTGCAGGTATGCCCCACTGAAGAATAATATTACTATGCTTTCTCCCCCACACTCATGTCCATGATAAATCGAATTTCTCACAAGTGGAGCCACTAGAAATATTGTCTGTCTGCCTTCAGGTTTCTGTTAGCAGGCTGAAGTACAACTAAACACAGGGGTGTAAGGCTAGTGTATCAAATTGTTCAGTCAGCTTTGCAGGTTTTCATCTTTTGCTTTGCACACTATCAAAAACATGGCAGCAAACAGTAAACAGAGCACATGAGAAATGTAAAAAAAGGTATTCAGATATTGCCAAAATAACTGGAATTTTGGATGGTACTTCAGAAATATATACACAATAAAAACATACATTTCTCAGATTTTAATCAGTAGTTATAGAATTGACTTTTAGAAGTCATAATTGTATATTTTCTATCATATGAGCAGTATCATTTGCTTGGGATTTATGTTTCTTCTCCTCTGAGTTTCATAACAGGCATTTTCTTTTTATTTCTGGCAAATATTTAAACTAGCCCAAGGGGTGAGACTATCGAAAAAGCATCAATGAACTGCTAATATCTCAATACAAAACATTGCAGTAGTTAGGGGACAAAAACTTATATAATGGAATATGATCAGTCAGCATCAGTGGTAAAGTGCTAGAAAAAAGCAATAAGTGAAAACATAACAGGATCCTCTGAATGCATTACTTGAAATGCCTATATTTGTGCAGGAAATGTTCTTGATATTTGCTAATAAACAAAACAAGGCAAATATAAAACTGTTTGGGATGTAAATGTACTTTTATGTTATCTGTAGCTGTTACCCAGCATGGTTTGTAAAATACAAGAAGCCTTCTATTTAAACAACTTAATCAGGGCAGATGAACAAATGAAAAAAAAAACAAGGATCAAAGGCCATGTAGGTCACAAAGGACACTGCAAATGCCAACATAATCTATAGATTAAATTTATACTGACAGTATACTTTAGGCAGTGGAATAAGGGGAAACACTGTTGGGTTAAAAACACACATGGTAATAGATACACCTTGACTACAGTGTCACCAAACAAATGAGTTGTTCTGAAAGGCTAATAAGTGATGTGCCACATAGAACTCTTCTCTAAACTAAATCAAAACCAGCATTTTGGACCTTATGTTGTCCAATGAAAGATGAGATAGCACATCAGAAATGGAAGTGGAAGCCCTTTGAGAATAAGATATTAACAAGTTGAATAGTTGCCAGTCAATTTATCTCCTGGAATGAAATGGCCATCTTTAAAGGTACTGAACATCAGGATAGCAGCGATAAAAAAGGAGAATACCTCATTGAAAACTTAGGAAAGAGACATAAACAAAGTGTGAAAAATATGGGGTAACATTGGAAACTGTCATCATAAAAACAGCAGTCTATTGCTATTGTAAGAAATGCATAAGCAAAGTGAAATAAATAAAAAAAATCAGCAATTCTTCCCAAATGAGATAACACAGAAAGTTAAAAAAGGACATATAAATGGAAAATAAAAACATACAGAAGAAAGGATTAAGATAGTAATAAAAATGAAAGCAGAGCATTAAGGTACTCAGAAAACTAACATCTTAATCATGGAAAGACCAACCAAATGTGTCATGAATGGAGATAATACTTTTTGCAGATGCAAAAGTGAGCGAAAGGCCATTCGATGTGTTAGTAAAATTAAAGTCAAAGCATGCATAACTGGCAGAAAAGATGCTGAAAAAGCGGTACTGCTCAATGAATATCTCTGCACAGAAGTGCTGTGGAAAGAGAAGTATGACATATGACTTCTAGTCAGAAGAACAATTTGGTAAAAAGGACTGATGCCAGTGCATTCCAACAAAGGCCCTGCAAAAAAAATTCAGAAAAAACTTCAGAAAATAAAGATATGCAAGGTAATAGGGCACACATTCATAAATGGTTGAATTTATAAATTATACTCCAATTATTAAATGGAATTAAAGTAGAATGTAATTCATTCATGTGGTGGGGAGCCCTATACAACCAATCAGTGGGCTTCATACTGTACATTCTTATTTAATATAGTAAGCTCTGAGGTCACTACACCTTAATGACGGAGAATTCTCCCTGCATTGATCTCATTTGCAAATCATATTTTTTGCATTCATTCACAAACACAAAAGAAATTAATGGATATGTCATTCATCTAAATGGTTATGTAATATGTATCTGTCTATCTAAATAGATTTTTATATGTATGTTATAAAACAGAGGTATTACAGTTAGGCAGAATCCTTGAGAAGTAAGTGAATGTATGGTACAGAGCAACTGCTACATGGCAAGAATCATGCATTCCACCTAGATCGCAACAGAGCGAGCACATGACAATGTCCATGTAAAATGATGTCCTGCATAAATATACTACTAAGTGGGAATGGGGTGATATTGCCTAAGAATTTGCTAAGTGGTAGACCATTAGAAGCATTACTGTAGTGTGTATACATTTTTAGGCTAACATAAAAGGTAGAGTAATTAGCTTTACAGAGACACTGTGCCTTTAAATGTAAATGCACATTATTCTAGTTTCTTGTTTGCACTTTGAGTGTTGTATACCGTCTTAATACTATCGTTACTCATAACAGTTATGGAACAGCATATATGATGGTCATGTGAATAAAAGTGCACGAGTCATATCTTGTCTTCCAGTAATTAACAGGTGTATCATTCCTTAAAGCCAGAGCAGGATCCAGCACAAGGCGACCTAGGCAGCTATTTAGCAAAGCATTAAAAAAAAAAAAAGATCTGTTTTAACTTTTAAAAAATTCTCCAGAACATTTGAAAAAATTTCCAGCTTAACAAAAAATAAATAAATTAGCAACTTTAGCTTGCACTCACGCATAACATATATTATCACGTGCATTAATAGCACCTCTTAGGATTTTCCATACTCATGCAACATACATGTGGGGAAGAAGACAGCAGTGTTGACGCTTTACATATGCAGGAATTTTTTGGCATGGTAGGTAAGCAGAGGAGAAACTTCACAACAGGATTTTGGCAACAGACCAGATAAAATAAGTATATAGATGATGGAGAGATGCTGTAAGAGATTTGCAGCAGGACTTTTGTGTGTGCGTGTGATTTTCTTTTTGGTATTTATGAGGGAGCAAAGCCAAAAAATGAAATTTAAGTAGTACATCAGAGAAGTACTTAATACCAGTCGTAAAATTTTTAAAGATGCATTGTCTGATAATAATACATGTAAAAGCATAAAAGAAACAGTACATGGAGCTTCCACCACTGAAAGGGTTTTATAGTGCTCTATAAGTACATATTGTTAAAAAATACTTTCATTTACCTTTATAATAGAACTTCATCAGAACATCAAATATAATTAAAAAATACTTAAATATGAAGTGTTCCTTAACAGTAAGAACGTGTTGAGCACTAAACTTGTACCTGTTAAACTCATTCAGTGTTGGTAGCTCCATGTGATTTTTTTATATCATTTGTTATGCCGTTTGTGGTTGGATTAATGATAATACATGGTCAAGGTGGGTTATATTTTATCCTTCTGATCAAACATCAGGAGGTATGAATAAATCCCAGAATGATCTAAACCCTGAATGTGCCTTGTTGCTATATCTGTCTGTGAAATTTGGTATGTCTGGTAAAAGTGAGGAACTGAATTTTATTAACTACTTATTTAATTTAGCATAGTCATGGTATTAGATTTAGCAACAATATTAAACTTTTCTCTAAATGAAACTGAGTTCACGATAAAAAATCGAATCTATGATTCTATTTTATTTTTATAGAGGATCATCCTTAATAATCTTAAGCATCTTAGATGTCCTGGAAAGAATATTCTATTAAGGATTTCCAAGAGAGCATCATTCAGTCGATAGTTGCTGTTTAAGGGGTCTAACTTTTGGTATTAAATTCAGGTTTTATTCTTATGTACTGAGTGTATGTCAGACTAGTTCAAGTCTAGTTTTTGCATTATGGCAGTTCCAGGCCAGTCAGCTCAGAACTAAGGGTCTAATTTTTTTCTGTGCCACTCGCTCTGTTGGAGTTGTGTCCGTAAACCCAGTTTATCTGTTGTTTCCAGCCCCTTGTGATAATGATAACTTATTCCCTCCCTCCCTCTTCCCATTTATTGGCAGCTGATAATAAGCAAGTATCATTTTGCAAAGTCTTTCCCCTTAAACTACTCACCAGACTAAAAGACATTTTACAAAATTACTTAATATTGAGTCTAGTGGTACTGCTTGCACTGATTTTAGTGTTAAATTAGTGAGGTGTTTTTTTTGCTATAATTAGTGTACTGGTTCTTGCTAGTGGCAGAATCAGGTTTCCAAGCTAGTTGTTTTGTATTGAACTTTAAATACTCAGTAGCATGTCCACCCAAAAAATATCCTGAAATCAAACTCCAGTCAGTTACATTTACCCCATTCCTATCAGTATAATGTACCAACACTTCCCCACAAGTTCTGTAGTCAGCCTGATTGAGATGGGTATCTTGAGACAATGTACAAATTCTCTTATGCTGTTAGACAGTCATCTGTTATTCAAAGACCATAACACAATGTGTGGGATATATGCATATATAATATGCTTGGAGGCAAAAATGTTACACATGGTAAATGGACACCAAAAATCATCAACAGTACATTACACATCACACCTCTTCAAGGCTATCACAATACACATAAGCTATCATATGCTAAGGTTTTAATGATTAACTTGCCTAAACCTCAAAGACCTCCAAAACACAACACAGCCACAAAGCACACTCACCAAATTAAGCCTACCTCCTCATATAACACAAGGTGCCCCAATGTCATGGATGCTGAGCCCATAACGTAGACATCTACCCAACATAACATTCTAGTTATAGGTGACTCCATTATAAGACACACAGATGTACCTATTACTAGGCTGAACAATTAAGGAGTGATTTTCAGCTACTTGTATGGTGCCAGGATCTATCAAATCACACATGCACTCAGTTCCATGAACAACTACCAGTACGGTTTTGTCATGGATCATACCAGTGTTTATTTGATATACACCTTTCTGGACTATATGAAGAGGGACATGATGTAGCAGTCAGACTATGTGTCCAATAGATACAAACTCCTTCCAACCACCAAAAACTTCACCTCTCAAGAAACATCAGAAGCATAACCACAAGCAAGAAAAAATCCACAGCGATGCTTTTAACCTTATATTTCACGTTCTGGTACCTCGTCCATTCGCCTTCAATGGAACAATTTACTTCCAAAAAAATCACCTCCTTATATACCAAGCATTACAAACAATTATCAAAACAATTAATCAATTAAATCATTTATAATCATTACTAGCTGATTTTATTAAAGTGCAACCACATAGTGCAAATCTATACAACAAAAAGTGAAAAACACTTCTTAAATATCCAAAACATAATACATACATCAAATACTATACAAGTAGAAGTATAATGTAAACAAATAGGCAAACAATTCATGTATGCACACAAATTCATTTGTATAAGAATTACTTAAAATGATTTTACCATGAGCTTATAAACTTGTGCACCCATGAAAAAAATTCTATGTAGAACTTTTTTATTTAATCAAACCCATGAATTCACATTACATCAACCTAACTATTGTAAAATATTGATTTTTATACACAATTTATATTCATAAATTTCATCCTACTACTTTTTATAAAGTTATATTACTGTCTAAATTCATTCTTCTAAGATTTAATGTATGATAATTAACTATCATTCTATACTCAAGTTTATTTAATTCCCTTTTAAAGTTGCCATTGTGTACTTTGGGTCATGCTAAGATGCTGAAAATGAATCCCCCCATTTGCCCATTATGTACAGATATAAAATGGATAGCTACAGGGCTATCCATATTCTTCCTTCTAATGTCATCAATGTGTTCTCAAATACGAACCTTAACCTTCCTAGTAGTCTGCCCTGTGTACCACAGTGTATTCAAACAGTTACATCCAATAACATAGATCACCCACCATGAGTTACAGTTAAATTTCTCCATAGCCAAATATGGTTTCCCATTAATTTTATTGCCATGTAAATTTTTAGCCTTGTTGCATACAGAGCATTTCACACATCTATACATTCCAGCTGGTTTATCATCCCCTATCTCATGGATTTTTCTATTAAGTAATTCCTTTAAATTGTCATGCCTGCCATATGAGAATATAATATGTTTGGGAAAAAGATTTCCCACCATAACATCCTCAGTTACTATATCCCAAAACTGTCTAACTATTCCCTCAAAAATTCCAGAAAAATCAGAAAATTTAGTTACAAAAATAACTTTTCTTTTTCTTGTGGTTGGTCTATTTCTACATAATAACGACCTGCCACATATCCTTGTTTGCACACCTTTTGCTGGGATTTAGAGAATTGTCTCAGAGTAACCCCTTAGAGATAACCTTTCATGTTTCTCACTCATATAATCTTCTCTGAGTTCTTTTTCAGAAGTGTTAAAAAAAATTGTTCTGAATTCACCATATGGAAGTGCTCTAAGTAAATGAGGGGGATGCATGCTATCAGCATGCAAAAAATTGTTCACCGAAGTCAGTTTTCTATATGGTCTGTGTTGAATTTTGCCCTTCCCATTTATGTAAAACTCAATGTCTAAAAAGGCTATATTATCATCCTTACAATGCCAAACGAAATTAAGTCCATGTGCATTCCCATTGAGCTCATCCATAAACTTTTCAAACTGCAACTTGTCACCCCTACATACAAAAATGAGGTTGTCTGTGAAACGTTTATAATACACAACATTGTTAACAAAAAAATATTTTTGAAACATAAATAATTTTTCAAATTCACCCATGTATAAAACAGCATACAATGGGGCAAATGCTGCCCCCATCGTTGTACCTCTATATTGTAAATAAAACTCTTTCTTCCACACAAAATAATTGTGTGTCAAACTAAACTGCAAAAGAAATAACAAAAACTAGGTATGAGTGCCTTCTCCCATCACTTTTATCACAGCTTCCAAACCCCATTTTTTCTGTATATTGGTATACAAAGCTGTCACATCGACGGTGGCCCAAAAATAATCATTGTCCCACTTCACGTTGCATAAATCCTTACAAACTTCACTTGTGTTTTTAATGTGAGACACAACATGGGCCAAATATGTTTTCAGATGGAAATCCAGAAATTTGCTAACTCTTTCTGTATATGAGCCTATACATGAAATTATTGGTCTACCAGGAGGATTGCTAACATTTTTGTGAATTTTGGGTACAGCATATAAATAAGGGTGCTTGGGCTCATTTACAATCAACATCTTAACATCATTTGATTTCAAAAAGCCCAAATGTTCCCCTCTTTCCAATAATTCACAAAGTTGCTCTTTATACTGTTGCACTGGGTTTCCAGATAATTTTTTATAAACGATTTCTTCAGATAAATCCATTACCATATTCTCATAATGTTCAACATTCATGACAACCCAATTGCCCCCCTTGTCTACTTCTTTAACAACTATTTTGTCTAACGATGTTCTTAATTCTTTTAATGCTAGCCATTCATCTTTACTAAGATTATACTCTTTATGTATTTTACAAAACCTGCAAAATTCATGTTCAATTTTAGCACACAGTATTTTCAAACACATTGATGGCATCTGAACATTTGGGAGGCATAAAGGTACTGTTAGAAGAAAAGTTAGTTATAGGTATAGGCCCATAGCCCATACAGAAATCCCCACAATAGGAATTATCATATTCACAATTGTCATCTGAAAAGAATGTGTCCAAGTCATAATCATATGTGCTCAAATTTAACAATTCATCATTATCAGAAATGTCACATACATCCTGAGCACATTTTTTCTCCAGGTCATGAAAAAATACTTTTAAATTCAACTTGCGAACAAACCTTTTCACATCAATTATAATGTCCGCTAATGTGGGAATCCTGGTGGGTACAAATTTGTCCCCCTTCAGTAACACATTTTGCATTTCAAAAGTTAAACACACATTAGAAAGGTTAACCACATTTAAAGCAACATCAGTGGAACACGATATACTTGAATAGTTAGCTGTTTCAATACTAGGTAACTCAATTAGGTTCGGGAATGTATAATCATTTATCACATTCTCATTTATGCTCACATTAGTAGAATTCAGTAAAGGGGAAATTCAAAATTGTTCTTACTGTCTTAACTTCTACTAACTGTTGTTCCGTTTCCCTCATTTTTTTCTGGAGCGAGTTTGTCCCTGAGAGGGTACTGCACTGGAACCCTGAGCATGTATTGTAAGTCCCTCTGCTCTTTCCAGAGAGCTTTCACTACCAATCTCTTTAAAAGAAACATTTTTCTTGCTCCCACTGGTTTCAACTGAAGAGCATGAAGACCCATTGACACTCTTAGATATACGTGCATTGGATTTAAAGCAATAACGTCATCCTCTACATTGCCAGGTGTACACACTGTTATTCTCAAAATCTTTCACATACCTGTTTAATTTACGTTTCTTGTACTCAAGCACATTTTGTTCCACCTTATTCTTACTTTAATGTCCTTAAATGTGCTCTGGAACACACCATTGGAAGCCATCACCATCAATTCACTCTGCAAATCCATGATTTCCCCCCGCAACTTCTCAACAGTTCTAGTATTCCATTTGATCAGAACTCGGAGCCAATTTAAAGTACATTCCAAAGCAGCTTGTCTCCATTCACACAGCAAGTCATTTTCCTCCTCAGCGAAATCACCAGCAGGTAATCATTCAATACAAAGCTCCCTGGGTGTAATGCCCAAAGATACATACTTTTCCAGCAATTTTAGATCATAAAAAACAGTCACCTCTTTGGACATAAGGCGTTCCAACCACATAAACTTCTCCACAGCAGTATTATCTTCAGAAGCCAACCAAAAATCAGCACCAGCAGTCTTCTGCTCTCTTTCCATCACAAAATCAGCAAATAATATTCCATAATTAGTAGTAGTAATGGTAGCATTGTCAAAACTCATGGTTAACAATTCGCAATAGATATAAACTCCTTCCAACCACCAAAAACTTTACCTCTCAAGCAACATCAGAAGCATAACCACGAGCAAGAAAAAATCCACAGAGATGCTTTTAACCTTTTATTTCACGTTCTGGTACCTCGTCCATTCGCCTTCAATGGAACAATTTACTTCCAAAAAAATCACCTCCTTATATACCAAGCATTACAAACAATTATCAAAACAATTACATTATGCTTCTACTTGTATAGTATGTGATGTATGTATAATGTTTTGGATATTTAAGAAGTGTTTTTCCCTTTTAGTTGTATAGATTTGCACTATGTGGTTGCACTTTAAGAAAATCAGCTAGTAATGATTATACATTAATTGATTAATTGTTTTGATAATTGTTTGTAATGCTTGGTATATAAGGAGGTGATTTCTTTGGAAGTAAATTGTTCCATTTAAGGCGAATGGCCGAGGTACCAGAACGTGAAATAAAAGGTTAAAAGCATCTCGGTGGATTTTTTTTTGCTTGTGGTTATGCTTCTGATGTTTCTTGAGACTATGTGTCCAAGGCAGGTATGAGCCTAGCGTTGAGCAGCATTCTTACCTTCTCCAAGGTAGAATGTTGCTCAATGTTAGGCAGCAGCAGGATTCATGTGTCTGTGTGTGTGTGTGTGTGTGTGTGTGTGTGTGTGTGTGTGTGTGTGTGTGTGTGTCTGTCTGTTTTTCTGTCTGCGTCTGTCTATCACTTTGTGTGTGCATGGGTGTAGAGGGTTTCTTGATGTTATATTTTATAAGAAGAATGCAATGCCATCCATCCATCTGAGGGATCACTGTATATACTGTATTTATGTCCATGGCAAAGATGAGTGAGTTAAAGGGTAAATCTGAACAGCAAATAAGTTAAAAATATGGATAATATTCTCTATAAAGGAAGACAGAGAATAAGCCAGGCTGTTGGTGCAAAGGATTAAGGCTATGAGTCTACAATGATTCTTATCTTGGATTCTATGGTTTGATGTTTTTCTGCTTCCACTTCTCAACTGTGTGATTCATAATAAGGCACTTAGCCAGAAAACATTTCTGGGACAGTACTGAAAAGAGGCTTGTGGGTAGTAGGTTTAACTGATTAACAAATAAAAAGATCTCATTAGGCTTTGATAAGAAGCTGAAATTTTGGTGGAAATCATGGGCACATAAACACAACATGATGGGCTTTGGTATATATTTTGTAGATTTGTAAAGTAGGTAAAACTTTGATGATAGTTTATGTTAGACATCTAGACTCTTAGGAGAGTAGGGCACTCATTATTGGTAATGGCATTAGAAACAGAGGTGATATTGTCTCTCAGGAACTGGGTAGTGAAATCTTCAAGGAAGGGAAGGTGACATTCAAATACCACCTGGCCACCATGGTGAACGTTGCCCTCTCTTCGGTTTAGTGTGATCTTGGAGTTGGTATATTTAAGTAGAGAGGGTGTGGGGGCAAAGCCCCAACCCACTTTAGTGGGATTAGTTTTGCTTCATTTTGGTGTATTACCATGGTGACCAAGTGGTTCCTTTCACAGGGAAAGGAATTTGGCAGTTGGTGCATTCAGTGTAATGCCACTTCGGAGGAATAAGCTCAGGTAAGTGACATTCGTTTAAATGTACTTTTGTTTAAAGAAAGTAGACCCATGTGTGTATATATATATATATATATATATATATATATATATAGAGAGAGAGAGAGAGAGAGAGAAAGAGAGAGAGAGAGACTCTGTGACCCAACCACATACAGAAACTAAAGGACACATAACTTTTTCTAGTAAATATTTGTGATTCTTAGGTAGACCATAAACCATAGGGGCTTATAACGTAAACCATAGGAACAGAAAAAATAATCAAATACATTTTCTCATATATGTTACAACCATCAAATAAAATAAATGTTTAGTGTTACAAAAACACTTGTCTAAAACTACTACTTCCGTACTCCCCTTTATCCAAACATCTTTTTTGAATAAGTTCATTATTCTGAAGCTCATTTCATGCCTATTTATTTTTACTCATCAGATTATAAAAAAAACATTTTTACTTTAAAATGTTCATAAATATGTTTGTCTCACTGGATTTAATGAATACTTCTATTAAGGTATTATATATTGGGAAGAAAATGCTAGGCTGCTGAAATGGTGCAGATTGAAACAATGTTTGTGAAACAGTTCCAAGGCACCAAACAGAGGAAACTACAGAGTGATCTAAAAGACTTCAAAAATGGGCATATTTTTTCATGGCCAAAATGTTCTTCTAATAGCAGTAATACAGCACTGATTGTGACGTTGCCTGTAACATAACTGACAATGCTGCAAATCCTGTTGCATCAACTTCAGCTAAAGTCCAGAAGATTACACCTTCATATCCTCTATCTGTTCAGGATTTTCCAGAGAACTTTATGAACCAGTGTCTTTGGAAGAGCATCCAAAAAGAAAGAGATCATCAAGCAGGGGTAGAGGCAGCTGAAGAAGAATAAGCTGAAGAAGTGTCTCAAGAAGTATTGAAATAGCAACACATACCAGGACTGTAACTAATTGCCTTTAACAAATGTTACTATTTTTTTCTTCAGTTCAGCTGATTCCTGCACAAATGGGTGTTCTTGCAAAAGGTTTATCTTTTATTCTAGTTCCTGATGATACTCTAGTTGATGTCATTCTTTTTTTTTTTTTTTTTTAAAACAAATTTATTGTTTTAACATATAAGAGAAATATTATAACAATTTTATACAAATAATTAAAAATAGGTAGTATTATAATATTCAACAAAACAACTAAAGTATTTACAAAGACATCCACTACAATCAGATCAATTAATTAAACTAAAATACTGTGCTATTGAAATTAGAATTTTTTAACAAATTTTGTAAATTATCCCATACAATAAAATGTGATGTTTTTCTAGTTGTTCTCATTCTAATTGTGCTTATTTCCATATGACACATTATATTCATAACATTTTTAAATTCATTGAACGAAGGAGGTGTATCTGAAATCCAATTTCTAGTTATTATTTTCCTAGCCACTGCTAGGATAGACCATAACAAGGGAAGCTTAATCTTTTTAACACATTGAGGTACAGGTGTGTTGAATAATATAAGAGACTTAGAAATAATGAAATTATCTGTAAAAGAGCCTGCAAAATTCATTAATTGACTTCCAGTATTCTGTCAACTTCATACAGTCATAAAACATATGAGCCCAGTCAGCATTAATTTCTACATTACATCTCTTACATAGATTATCTTTATTATTAATTTTATTCATCATCAAAGGTGTATAAAAAGATCTATGTAAACATTTCCATGTATAAAGTCTCCAGACAATGGAAGATGTAGTTCTATAAGCAGATTCCAATATATATTGTTTATCTTGTTGAGTTGGTGGGTCCCCATTAATAGAGGTGAAATAATTCCAGTATGAATCTACATTGTAAAAAGTTTCTTGTCTGATAATTTTATGTATATATGAAAGTTTACCTTTATCAGAAACTTTATGCTGTAAATTTATTATCAAGTAATCAATCAGTTTTGGAATAGATTCTTTAACTGTTATAGACATTAGATCTATTCTATCAATGAGATGTTGTCTAAAGATCTGAACCTCTAACCAGCAAGTTTCTCTTAGATCAAATTCTTGTTTTAAGAAATCTAGATTTTTAACTTTATTATCAGATATCAGCTGATACCAGTACTTTAGATTATTATCTATAGCTAAATGAAGTAGATGACATAAGCATACCCTGAGTATAAATTATAGGGAATACAATAAAATTCCATTCCCTATACTTAGGGTGCATGAATATAAAGTTACGATAACTAATAATAATATTTAATGGGTAACAGACCATATGTTTAGGTGTAATAGGTGAAGTACAAAATTCCTTTAGCAACCACAACATGGAGTTATTTATAATCATATTTTATGTGTTAAGGAGATTTTCATGAAGTGCATACTAATTAGCTCCCAATAATCTTTCCATTTTGCGACATATGACCGATCTATTAATAAAGTAATAACTTTTATAATAGAAGAGATAATATATAAATTAAAGTCTGGAAAAGAAATACCCCTTGAGACCAGCTATTAGTATGTTTCTTTAATGCAATCCTAGGTCTATTAGGTGCCCATAAGAAATTTAACATTAGTGTATTCAGTTTCTTGATAGTTATTTTTGTAGGTGAAAGTATTATTGATTGTATTAAGTATAAAATCTTGGGAATATTATCATTTTAATAATTGTAAGTCTCTCCTCCATAGTAAAAACATATTATTCCAGGTATTAAAAAGATTTTGTATATTAAGAAAACAGGTATTATAGTTATTATATATAATAGATTTAATATCTTTAGATAGTATTATACCTAAATAAGTTATCTGACCTGAGTTGGGTACATATTTAGTAAAATCACTAATGAGAGTATTTTTTCGTGTATATATAGGTAGTATTTTAGTTTTTCTTCATTGAATATTAAACCAGAAATACTTTTAAAATTCATCATTTTATCAAATAAAGACTGCATAGAAGAATTAGATCCTGCTGATGTAATTAGAACATCATCTGCAAAAGTTGAATTTTTGATGTTGTATTTTCTTCTATTTCAAAACCCTCTATGTCAGTACTGTTTCTAATCAAATTAGCCCAAGGCTCCATTACTAAAGTGAATAATAGTGGAGAAAGTGGACATCCTTGCTTTGTACCTTTAAGAATGGGTATTTTTTGTGAAACATATGTTCCTACCTTAATATAAGCCAGCGTTCCTTTGTATAAATGCTCAATTAAATTTACAAATGCATCAGAGAAATTTGTGCACTTCAGTAAGGTAAACAGATAGTCCCAACTTACTGAATCAAATGCTGAACCTATATCAAGACTAATAAGTGTTAAATCTTTATTTTTCCTATTTGCAAAATCAATTAATGTTAAAGTTCTTCTTATATTATCAAAAGTATTTCTATTTACAATGAAGCCTGTCTGATCTATGTCTATAATGCCGGGATAATTGTCTTCAATCTATCAGCAAAATACTCATAAACATTTTATAATCAACATTAAGTAATGAGATGGGTCGATATGAAGAACATCTAGTTGGATCTTTATTAGGTTTTAAAATTGGTGAAATAAATGTATATTGCCAAGATGGGGGATTATTAACTCAGTTTGGGCCAGAATAAAAACCTTATGTATTAATGAATATGTAGTTTTAGAAAGGATTTTATATATCTCTGGTATAATACCATCATTACCCGGTGCTTTGTTTGATTTAAGCTTATTTATTTGTGTAATAACTTCTGTATATGAAATACTCTTGTCCAATAGTTTAATCTGTTGTTTATTAAGCTTTTTATTCATGTTTGTGGTTATAAACTCCTTTATTTTATCTTTAGGTTCCATGTTAATGTTGTTATGGTTAATCTTGTGAAAGTGATTTCTAAATTCATCCAGTATTTCTGGTATACTAGAAACATTCTTCTTTTTCCTTAGAGAAAAGATTTCTTTGATATGGTTTTGTTTATTCAATCTTTTTGTTTTATTTTTAAGTCTATGTAAGTATTTGGGGCTTATTGAATAAGACAAATACTTGTATTTCTCTAAAGTTATTTTAACTTTATGAGTTAAAATTTCTTTGTATTTCTCATTTAGTTTGTTTATTTCTTCAATAACTTTCTTGTCCATAATATTTTCTTTATTATTATGTTTATAAGAGTCTAGTTTACTTTGAATATCTAACAATTCCTTATCCCAAGATTTCCTTTTGTTATTATACCATCTGATACTTTGTCCATATAGATATGATTTTAAGGCATCCCAAACATAGACAATGGAGACTTCAGGAGTATTATTTATGTCTAGAAAATGTTGTACTTCTGAAAGTATATATTCTTTATAGTCTTTTAGCTGAGTTAAGTATGCTGGTATCCTTTTGATCTGAACATTATGAGTATTTTTTATCATGAATTCAAAAGCAATTGAGTTATGATCAGATATAGGACACGAAATGATTTTGGAATTAATTAAATCTGTTACCATCTGGTTAGAAATAAAGACCCTATCTATTTTTGAATAAGTTTTGTATCTGTTAGAAAAAAGGTGTATGGTAATGATTTTGACTCTATCTGATTATTAATATCATTCA